>NW_024039617.1:0-259782 GCF_016077235.1 Cyprinodon tularosa | reverse complement strand
GCCGCAGGAACCGACCCAATAAGAAATAAAAGAAATCTTTCAGGTTTTAACTGATGTTAAGATGTTTGAGGGGAAACAGGCCGACCCATTTGGTTCTGGTTTGGTTCTGTGTTCCTGGATTCTATTCTGGGTTTGGTTCAGTTCTGGGTTCCTGGATTCTATTCTGGGTTTGGTTCAGTTCTGGGTTCCTGGATTCTATTCTGGGTTTGGTTCAGTTCTGGGTTCCTGGATTCTATTCTGGGTTTGGTTCAGTTCTGGGTTCCTGGATTCTATTCTGGGTTTGGTTCAGTTCCTGGTTCCTGCTTTAAGGTTTGCTGCTCATCCAGGTTCAACCTGCCGATGGAAGCAAATGGCAGAAAAACGTTTTTTTCGTGTCCAACCTCCACGAGAAGAAAGTTTGTAAAGTGAAACCCCTTTGGTAGAAAAGGCTGCAAAGGTAAACAATAAAGTCCAGTTTTTATTCGGAGACTGAAGCTAATTAGAAAATAAGGCTGAACTCAGTTCTGAATCATCAGAAGCAAAGCGCCGCCGTCCATCCGGCCGCCGCCCTCCCGCTCAGTCCCCCACGTCGCTGTCGCGGTCCCCGATGAGCCACAGGAAGTAGAAGCTGAGCGCCAGCAGGGCGGTTCCCAGCAGGTCCCCCAGAGCGGTCAGGTAAGGGATGGAGAAGCTGTCGGGGTCTTTGCCGCTGCGCCACATGGAATGAACCATCCAGTCTGCTATGCAGAGCAGCAGCAGCACCTGGGAACAGAGGAAGAGAGGCGGAGCGCCGTCAGCTTCACACACCGAGTCAGAACCTCGCTGATCCACATGGAAATAACATCATTCACGACTTTAGGCCCAAAGAGGAGGAAGGAAAGAGAAATGGAGGAAGCCTGGAGCGTAATGATGCAGACAGGAAGCATTACTGTCCCTGGCCAATATGGAGGCCATCTGCTTCCATTATTGCTGCAAAGAACTGAAACTTTAAAAAACTTCTTCATAAAAAAAAGGCTTTAAGAGTTATTGCCGTTTCCTCAGATTTTTATTTTATCTATTAAACTTTTTGGATTTTTTAAAGATTTTTTATAATTGATCTATTATTCATGTCTTAAATTTTACTAAACGCATTCTTTTCACGTTTTTTTGAGATCTCATTCTCTTCATTTCAAGCCCAATTCAACATTCGCTAAAACATGCTAATACTCGCTAAAACATGCTAATACTCGCTAAAACATGCTAATACTCACTAAAACATGCTAATACTCACTAAAACATGTTAATACTCGCTAAAACATGCTAATACTCGCTAAAACATGCTAATACTCACTAAAACATGCTAATACTCGCTAACATATGTAAAAACTCGCTAACGTCCAACAGACTAATAAAAATGTGACTTTGTTCCTCACTCATAGGAAAGCCTGCCCCCCAGAGGTCAAGTGAACGCGACCTGTAAGGCGGCGTACGCTTTACTAGTTTCTGCCTTTTTCAGGTCAATTTTCCTGTCGTGTTCTGGTCGTGTGAGAGTTTTTTGGATCGTGGCGAGTTCTAGCCTCATGGTGCGTCCTGCAGGGTGGAGCATATGGGGGTAACCAGGGGCGATCATCTTCTAACGACCCCCTCCCCATCAGGAATCTTAAGGTCGGCAGAAAATCAGACGTGTTGAATTCCAGTAATGTCGCCTCCCAACATGGAGAAACCATCAGAAGAAGCAAAGGGGCGGCGGACTGGCGGCCATAAAGTCCAAACAGGATGACATCAGTATGGAGGGAACGTTCTTCCATTATATTGGCGTGGGGGCGATTGGGGGGTGGGGGGGTTTGGGGCGTGCATAAACGGCGTTCCTTCAATCTGTTCCTATTTTTAGTGAACGGTGAACAGATCAGTTTTGAAGTAATGAAGATGTTTTTTTTTCTGGACTCCATTTTTATTTTCATTCCATTTACAAACGGTGTTCTTTGCTTCAGACATTAATGGAACAAATTCCCCCCATAGCTCTAAAACTGGCCTCTGCTTTAGATCAATCTAGAAACAGGCTAATCCTAATCCTAATCCTGTTTGTCTGAAGCAGAATCAGCTCCTGGATGTGAGGAAGGAAACTGATCGATAATAGTTTAGTTTTTTTCTAAAGGCTGCACAGTCAAACGTTCTCTTTCAGTCTGCAGATGCTCCAGCACCAATGGTGGACCTGAACGCAGCTCTATCCTGAACGCAGCTCTACCCTGAACGCAGCTCTACCCTGAACGCAGCTCTACCCTGAACGCAGCTCTACCCTGAACGCAGCTCTATTCTGAACGCAGCTCTATTCTGAACGCAGCTCTATTCTGAACGCACCTCTATCCTGAACGCACCTCTACCCTGAACGCACCTCTACCCTGAACGCACCTCTACCCTGAAAGCAACTCTACCCTGAACGCACCTCTACCCTGAACGCACCTCTACCCTGAACGCACCTCTACCCTGAACGCACCTCTACCCTGAACGCAGCTCTATTCTGAACGCACCTCGATCCTGAACGCAGCTCTATTCTGAACGCACCTCGATCCTGAACGCAGCTCGATCCTGAACGCAGCTCGATCCTGAACGCAGCTCTATCCTGAACGCAGCTCTACTCTGAACGCAGCTCTATCCTGAACGCAGCTCTATCCTGAACGCAGCTCTACTCTGAACGCACCTCTACCCTGAAAGCACCTCTACCCTGAACGCACCTCTACCCTGAACGCACCTCTACCCTGAACGCACCTCTACCCTGAACGCAGCTCTATTCTGAACGCACCTCGATCCTGAACGCAGCTCTATTCTGAACGCACCTCGATCCTGAACGCACCTCGATCCTGAACGCAGCTCGATCCTGAACGCAGCTCGATCCTGAACGCAGCTCTATCCTGAACGCAGCTCTACCCTGAACGCAGCTCTACCCTGAACGCAGCTCTACCCTGAACGCAGCTCTACCCTGAACGCAGCTCTATTCTGAACGCAGCTCTATTCTGAACGCAGCTCTATTCTGAACGCACCTCTATCCTGAACGCACCTCTACCCTGAACGCACCTCTACCCTGAACGCACCTCTACCCTGAAAGCACCTCTACCCTGAACGCGCCTCTACCCTGAACGCGCCTCTACCCTGAACGCACCTCTACCCTGAACGCACCTCTACCCTGAACGCAGCTCTATTCTGAACGCACCTCGATCCTGAACGCAGCTCTATTCTGAACGCACCTCGATCCTGAACGCAGCTCGATCCTGAACGCAGCTCGATCCTGAACGCGGCTCTATCCTGAACGCGGCTCTACTCTGAACGCGGCTCTATCCTGAACGCGGCTCTATCCTGAACGCGGCTCTACTCTGAACGCGGCTCTACTCTGAACGCGGCTCTACCCTGAACGCGGCTCTACCCTGAACGCAGCTCTATTCTGAACGCAGCTCTATTCTGAACGCAGCTCTACCCTGAACGCAGCTCTACCCTGAACGCAGCTCTACCCTGAACGCAGCTCTACCCTGAACGCACCTCTACCCTGAACGCACCTCTACTCTGAACGCACCTCTACCCTGAACGCAGCTCTACCCTGAACGCACCTCTACCCTGAACGCACCTCTACCCTGAACGCAGCTCGATCCTGAACGCAGCTCTATCCTGAACGCACCTCTACCCTGAACGCACCTCTACCCTGAACGCAGCTCGATCCTGAACGCAGCTCGATCCTGAACGCAGCTCTACCCTGAACGCAGCTCTACCCTGAACGCACCTCTACCCTGAACGCACCTCTACCCTGAACGCACCTCTACCCTGAACGCACCTCTACCCTGAACGCACCTCTATCCTGAACGCAGCTCTACCCTGAACGCACCTCTATCCTGAACGCACCTCTATCCTGAACGCAGCTCGATCCTGAACGCAGCTCGATCCTGAACGCAGCTCTACCCTGAACGCAGCTCTACCCTGAACGCAGCTCTACCCTGAACGCACCTCTACCCTGAACGCACCTCTACCCTGAACGCACCTCTACCCTGAACGCACCTCTACCCTGAACGTAGCTCTACCCTGAACGCACCTCTACCCTGAACGCACCTCTATCCTGAACGCACCTCTACCCTGAACGCAGCTCTACCCTGAACGCAGCTCTACCCTGAACGCAGCTCTATCCTGAACGCACCTCTACCCTGAACGCAGCTCGATCCTGAACGCAGCTCTATTCTGAACGCACCTCTATCCTGAACGCACCTCTACCCTTAACGCACCTCTACCCTGAACGCACCTCTACCCTTAACGCACCTCTACCCTGAACGCACCTCTACCCTGAACGCACCTCTACCCTGAACGCACCTCTACCCTGAACGCACCTCTATCCTGAACGCACCTCTACCCTGAACGCACCTCTATCCTGAACGCACCTCTATTCTGAACGCAGCTCTATCCTGAACGCAGCTCTACCCTGAACGCAGCTCTACCCTGAACGCAGCTCTACCCTGAACGCACCTCTATCCTGAACGCACCTCGATCCTGAACGCACCTCTATCCTGAACGCACCTCTATCCTGAACGCACCTCTATCCTGAACGCACCTCTATCCTGAACGCACCTCTACCCTGAACGCACCTCTACCCTGAACGCACCTCTATCCTGAACGCACCTCTATCCTGAACGCACCTCTATCCTGAACGCACCTCTATCCTGAACGCACCTCTATCCTGAACGCACCTCTATCCTGAACGCACCTCTATCCTGAACGCACCTCTATCCTGAACGCACCTCTATCCTGAACGCACCTCTACCCTGAACGCACCTCTATCCTGAACGCACCTCTACCCTGAACGCACCTCTACCCTGAACGCAGCTCTACCCTGAACGCAGCTCTACCCTGAACGCAGCTCTACCCTGAACGCAGCTCTACCCTGAACGCAGCTCTACCCTGAACGCAGCTCTATTCTGAACGCACCTCTATCCTGAACGCACCTCTACCCTGAACGCACCTCTACCCTGAACGCACCTCTATCCTGAACGCACCTCTACCCTGAACGCACCTCTACCCTGAACGCACCTCTACCCTGAACGCAGCTCTACCCTGAACGCAGCTCTACCCTGAACGCAGCTCTACCCTGAACGCACCTCTACCCTGAACGCAGCTCTACCCTGAACGCACCTCTATCCTGAACGCACCTCTACCCTGAACGCAGCTCTACCCTGAACGCAGCTCTACCCTGAACGCACCTCTATCCTGAACGCACCTCTACCCTGAACGCAGCTCTACCCTGAACGCAGCTCTACCCTGAACGCAGCTCTACCCTGAACGCAGCTCTACCCTGAACGCAGCTCTACCCTGAACGCAGCTCTACCCTGAACGCACCTCTATCCTGAACGCACCTCTACCCTGAACGCAGCTCTACCCTGAACGCAGCTCTACCCTGAACGCAGCTCTACCCTGAACGCAGCTCTATCCTGAACGCACCTCTATCCTGAACGCAGCTCTACCCTGAACGCAGCTCTACCCTGAACGCAGCTCTACCCTGAACGCAGCTCTACCCTGAACGCACCTCTACCCTGAACGCACCTCTACCCTGAACGCACCTCTACCCTGAACGCACCTCTACCCTGAACGCAGCTCTACCCTGAACGCACCTCTACCCTGAACGCACCTCTACCCTGAACGCACCTCTACCCTGAACGCAGCTCTACCCTGAACGCACCTCTACCCTGAACGCACCTCTACCCTGAACGTAGCTCTACCCTGAACGTAGCTCTACCCTGAACGCACCTCTATCCTTAACGCACCTCTATCCTTAACGCACCTCTATCCTTAACGCACCTCTATCCTGAATGCACCTCTATCCAGAATGCACCTCTATCCTGAACGCACCTCTATCCTGAACGCACCTCTATCCAGAATGCACCTCTATCCTGAACGCACCTCTATCCTGAACGCACCTCTATCCTGAACGCACCTCTATCCTGAACGCAGCTCGATCCTGAACGCACCTCTATCCTGAACGCACCTCTACCCTGAACGCACCTCTATCCTGAACGCACCTCTATTCTGAACGCAGCTCTATCCTGAACGCACCTCTACCCTGAACGCACCTCTATCCTGAACGCACCTCTATCCTGAACGCACCTCTATCCTGAACGCACCTCTATCCTGAACGCACCTCTATCCTGAACGCACCTCTATCCTGAACGCACCTCTATCCTGAACGCACCTCTATTCTGAACGCAGCTCTATTCTGAACGCACCTCTATCCTGAACGCACCTCTATCCTGAATGCACCTCTATCCTGAACGCACCTCTATCCTGAACGCACCTCTACCCTGAACGCACCTCTATCCTGAACGCACCTCTATCCTGAACGCACCTCTATCCTGAACGCACCTCTATCCTGAACGCACCTCTATCCTGAACGCACCTCTATCCTGAACGCACCTCTACCCTGAACGCACCTCTACCCTGAACGCACCTCTATCCTGAACGCACCTCTATTCTGAACGCAGCTCTATTCTGAACGCAGCTCGATCCTGAACGTAACTCTATTCTGAACGCAGCTCGATCCTGAACGCAGCTCGATCCTGAACGCAGCTCTATTCTGAACGCAGCTCTATTCTGAACGCACCTCTACCCTGAACGCACCTCTATCCTGAACGCACCTCTATCCTGAACGCACCTCTACCCTGAACGCAGCTCTATCCTGAACGCACCTCTACCCTGAACGCACCTCTATCCTGAACGCACCTCTATCCTGAACGCACCTCTATCCTGAACGCACCTCTATCCTGAACGCACCTCTATCCTGAACGCACCTCTATCCTGAACGCACCTCTACCCTGAACGCACCTCTACCCTGAACGCACCTCTATCCTGAACGCACCTCTATCCTGAACGCACCTCTATTCTGAACGCAGCTCTATTCTGAACGCAGCTCGATCCTGAACGTAACTCTATTCTGAACGCAGCTCGATCCTGAACGCAGCTCGATCCTGAACGCAGCTCTATTCTGAACGCAGCTCTATTCTGAACGCACCTCTATCCTGAATGCACCTCTATCCAGAATGCACCTCTATCCTGAACGCACCTCTATCCTGAACGCACCTCTATCCTGAACGCACCTCTATCCTGAACGCACCTCTATCCTGAACGCACCTCTATCCTGAACGCACCTCTATTCTGAACGCAGCTCTATTCTGAACGCAGCTCGATCCTGAACGTAACTCTATTCCGAACGCAGCTCTATCCTGAACGCAGCTCGATCCTGAACGCAGCTCGATCCTGAACGCAGCTCTATTCTGAACGCAGCTCTATTCTGAACGCAGCTCGATCCTGAACGTAACTCTATTCCGAACGCAGCTCTATCCTGAACGCAGCTCGATCCTGAACGCAGCTCTATTCTGAACGCAGCTCTATTCTGAACGCAGCTCGATCCTGAACGCAGCTCTATTCTGCAGCCTGATCAGCATTTAGAGTCAGGGGTCCAGCAGACTCCTGGTAACCTGCAGCAGATCAGGGGAAGGAAAGGAACTCATTCGTCGTTAATTGGCTGAATTAGAGAAAACTAAAAGAAGAGAAATCCCTTCAGATCGGTTAGCAACCATTTAGGTTCAGGATCCCAACATTTCTGAAAGAAACTAAAGACACTTAATGAGCTCACCTGCAGCAGAGCGGCAGCCAGGTAGACGGACATGAAGATGGGGGTGAGGGTGGTGTGGCCGCTCTTCATCAGGTGGATGGTGCAGAGGAAGATCAGGTGGCCGGGGATCGCCAGGAGCAGCAGCACCTGCGCCGAGCGATGATTGGCTCCTGGCCGAGGAAGAGAAGGATGGTTAAAGCTCGCCGGAGGCGGAACACGGCAGAGCCGTCCAGCCGCCGCCGCCATAACTTTATGGACCACAGAAAAATATCAACAGCGGGACTCCATTTAAATGCATCGTTAAATTAATCGACTAAACAGCATTATAAATTCTAAAATAATTTTTGCTCTTAAATCATTAAATAAATGAACCTATAAGATCAATAACACAAATATTTGTATTTTTTAATCCGTTCTTCAGATCATTTCCCTCAGAGATCGACTGATGCAGGGTTTTTAAGGCCAACGTCGATACCGATTATTTTAACCCACTTCCTGATATTCTCTGCTGATATTTTTAGTCTGATTCTTAGAGACGGCCTCTATTTAAACAATAAAAAAGTTCCTGATTTTTCCAACTTTAACATTTAGTAACAAATGGAAGCAAAGAAGAAGAATGACGAGCAGATGGAGGGAGCGGCCATGTTTCCCATTAGCAGGATTTTCAGCCACGGCTGCTGAACAAACGCTGCCTGTCAGATTATTCTCAGTTTGTCCCACTTTGGTTTAATAGAAAGTTTCTGCATCCCTCATTCAAACTATAGATCGGCATAAAATAAACTACAATCTACTCTAAAATCTGAAGTAGATCGTTGAGGCGATGCAGCAGATTGATTACCAGCTTTCCTCCAGAGGCCTGAATGTTTCGTTACCTGCAGGAATAAAGACTTTATTATTAGAAGCTGCAATGATTTCAGCTCCTTTAATCAACATGTTCTTTACTTTTCAGAGCTACGATGATTTCATTTGCCTGGTTTTTGTTTTCTGGGATCATTCAATCCTGCTGGGATATTTTCTCAGTAGAATTAACCGCTTGTTTAATTCTACTGCAAAGTTTATACATTTTATTTTTGTTAAATTGCTTGAAAAGCTTTATTTGCAGCTTAATATCAGTTTTATAAACGACTGTCAAAGTGCAATAATATTAAGTTCTGCATCATTTATTGGAACTGTTGAGTCAAACGACACCAAAATGGAGACAATTAGTTTTCAATGTTTTCAGGTGTTTAAACCTTTTGATCAATTAATTAATTAATTCACTAATTAAAACGTTTTATGTTCTATAATTTAACCGATAGTTGATTTTAAAACTTTTCCAAAACACTTAAGATTAAAAAGTAACAGCAGAGTTAATGTGGCTAAAAAACCGTCAGGAACTGCTGAGTTACTAACTCAGTTACTTTTTAGTAACTAGTAACTAGAACTAGTTACTTTTTATAAGTAGCTGGTTTTTGAATCAAAAATCATTTCTGAATCAAATCTTTAGAATAATTGGATTAATTTTCATCATTAATCTCTAATTTGTCTTAAATTAAACGAATCGCTTTAACTTTTTTAAAGTCGTAGGGAAGCGACTCTTCCAACTGTTGCATTTCCAAAATGTTAATTTCGTCAACCAGGACGATGACGGACATATAATGATGAATATTTTGTTAACGCCCCTTTTTCCCGTGACGATGACGCACAAAAACTGTTTCCAGAAAATAAAAATATGACGAAAATAAAAAGATTGTTTTTCATTAATGAAACTAAGACCAGACGAAATTAACGAGCCGTTGACGAACGGACATTAAAAATGTCATTGTTTATAATTATTTTGTAATTATTAATATAAGCGTTTCTTGAGCTTCATAGATTACATGTTGTTTCCTGTTTGTCCCTGAAAGGCACCCGTAGTCCCAACGAAGGAGAACAGTGGAGGAAGGACGCCCTCAAAGGTCTGCGGCTTCAAAATGGCGGGAAAGAACAAAACGAATCTCAGCGACATCTGAGGCGCCAACATGCCGCCATATGGAAGAAGGTAAGGAACGGGGGGGCAGGTGGAGGTGGGAACGTGTGTGTGTGAAATATGGACAGTATGGTCTGATCAACAGAACATTTATAAACATGTTTAAGCCAGAATGATTTGATATTTAAATATGATTTCAGTTCGACTTTAAAGTGTTAAAATAAATGATGATAATAAAGCAGTTTTTTTCTCAGGCTTCAGTCTCTGGGTTCTCCGCTCTAGTTTCTGCAGATCTGTGTTATTGAAAGGCAGCCATTGTGACTCATGGCTGATCAGTTTTTTAAAGGGGAGGAGTCAGGGTTCAGCAACACGATAGTTTTTCTTTAGCTGAGGAATGATGTCAGACATGTAGATGGACCCTGCCTCTCCACTTCCTGGTCACATGACCTCAGTACTGACCTGAGCCGCAGAAGGTACGGCAGGGGAAGTAGCAGCCCTTGGCCTCGTCGGGGACCTCTCCTGGAGCACAGTGGAAATGCAGGTGGGTGGAGATCCTGCTGGACTGAATGGCCACCAGGTTTCCACCGATACCTGCAACACGACGCTCCATCAGTCAGACTCAAAGAACGGTGAAATGATTCATCTGCAGGTTTATGCGGTTCTGACGCGGTGAGAGGAGGAGTCAGCAGACATGAAGCGCCTTACTGACGGAAAGGAGGCGGAGCTTTGACTAGAAGTCTTTCTGTTACCTTTGTTCTGCTCACAGTTTCAGAATAATTTAAACTTTCTGATTAAAAACACAAGGAAAGTTGAGTGGAAGGAAAAAGTGTAGAAGTAAAACATCAGAACTTCCCCGATATGAGCTGCTTCTGTCCTCCTGATTGGAAGGAAAACCTGAAGCTCATTTAGAAACAGAGTTTAGAGGAGGAGGCTGGATGGAAACTTCTCCTCTGCTCTGGTTTCCAGCAGAACCAGCGCTGAGAAGTTCTGAACTGATGTGGACGTTTATTCCTGACATTACGGTAAACGGAGGGATTATTCAGATTAGATGGAGGCAGTAATTCAGAGCTTAGTCTGGGTTTTCCAGGGATTAATGCTCCTCCAGATCATTTTCACTAACCGATGATCAGCAGGTCGGCTTAATGATCCAAACAGGCAGAAAAACGAGGCTTCAGTCGCGCTTTAAATCCACTAATTAACACATTAAGGTGGTTTATGGTTATTTTTATTATATTTTGACCAAAGAGCTTCCTGCTCTCAGCTTCATCTCTGGTAAAACCGACTTCCACATTCTGTTCGGAAAAAAACAAACTATTTTATAATTGTAAAGTTAATGTTAATATAGAAAAAACAAACTGGTAAATTAAAAGAACTAAAGTTGATATTTAAATCCTATTTTTAGTATTTCTGCAATAAAGGCCTTTGAACAGAATAAGACCAATAATTTTACTTTATTTCAGCTGCAGAAAAATCATTAATTCATTTTATAGAAAATTTATTCTATTTTAGCCAAAAATGGACCTTAGAAAAATGTCTAAGAATGACATAATAGTGAAGAGTTAAAAGATAAACAATAAAATAAAATAATTCATAGATTTGCTCCTTTCCAGTATAAATTGGCCTCGTTAGCAGAAACGATGGAAGCGGTGCAGCTGTAGCAGCCTGTAGCTCAGAGCGGCGTTAGCGGCGATGGCTCAGAGCGGCGTTAGCGGCGATGGTTCAGAGAGGCGTTAGCGGCGATGGCTCAGAGCGGCGTTAGCGGCGATGGCTCAGAGCGGCGTTAGCGGCGATGGCTCAGAGCGGCGTTAGCGGCGATGGCTCAGAGCGGCGTTAGCGGCGATGGCTCAGAGCGGCGTTAGCGGCGATGGTTCAGAGCGGCGTTAGCGGCGATGGTTCAGAGAGGCGTTAGCGGCGATGGCTCAGAGCGGCCGGGACTCACCGCTGACCACTGGGGTGTAAACCACGATGCCGGCCATGGAGGGGTTAGACAACGTTTTATCCAGAATGAGGCCTCCGATACTGAAACACACAACGTCTCTGGATTAGATCTTTAAACTTTAACATCACAGGCAAAGGAAAACCATTCAATAGGAAAAAAACAGTTTTAAGTCTGATGCTTCCTTTGTTTAATAATCCAGTGAATCCAGTGAAGTAATATAGGTTGTCGTTTTATAAGGCTTTAAAATCATTAACTTGAAATAAGGCAAATAAACAAGAACAAAGGAAGTTGATGTTGAAATGAAAGGATTGTTTCCTGGTTTCTCCTCACAGGATAATAATTTTGGATTTTCATTTGTTGCCGCTTCAAATCATCAAAATTAAATGAAATAAACATTTGAATGCATCAGTCTCTGTGCAATGAATAAATATAATGCACAAGTTACACCTTTTGAATGCAATTACTGAAATAAATCAAGTTTTTCAAAATATTCTAATTTACTGGCTTTTACCTGTAGTTACATAAGAGTCATTGATAGGTGTTCAATGTAGATGAAGGAACTGTGCCTCCAACCCGCTGGATAACTGATATTTGCATGTTGTCCTCCCACTATTTTGCCTGATCTGATGATCAGCATGTTTTCCCCATTTTAAGATGCACCTGGGTAGTAGATGAGGTTCCTGGTTTTCATACATGCAGACTTTAGTAGATGGGGTCCTTAGAGCTGCTCTGTTAGCTGAGAACCAACCAGGAACCAAAGGCTGGATGTGAGGAGGCTCCAGGGGTCAAACAGCCCTTCAGGTTCATGTCTCTGCAGAAACCCACCTGCTGATGACCATGGCGGTGATGACCGGCTCCCAGCCGGAGTACAGCAGCGTGCGGCTGGCAGGGTGCTTGGAGGAAATGACCATCCACAGAGGAGTCAGAGACATGAAGGCGGCGCACACCAAAGAAGACACGTAGGGATGAGAGTCTGTGAAGGAGATAAAAATCACATATCGGCTCATGAAAGCAGCCTCCTGCTCACCTCCTGTTACACAATAAAAGCCAATAAACGGCCCCAAAGGTAGAAGAACCTTTTCAAGTCATTCTTAGTTATAAATTATTCTCCAATTAAAGAGCAAAAAGCAAAACATTCAGTAACAAAAACTAATTTATTAGAAATAACTTTGAGTTCTGCTTTCCACATGAATGGTTCTCTGAAGCAGCAATACCTCCTGCTGCCTCGCCTGAACGCTCACAGTGAACACATTCATCCCCATTAAAATGAACAATAATAATAATAATCAGTGCAAACAGCATAAAAACGTCATAGTGTGAGCAACCACTAGGGGGCGCCAGCGTTCCACTAGCAGGCTACAGGATTAGATCTATAAATCATTTCTTTGAATGATAACTATGGCTTACAGATATTTAAAAACACTAAATTCAGTTTACTGTGACAATATTAACGTTATTAAAAGCTAAATGTGAAACAAGCCAATGAGAAAGTGTCCAGCTTCTCTCAGCCTTCAGGCCAGCAGCCTCAAAGTTCAGTCCTGGAGGAATGTTGATCCGGATCATTTACATCTGCTGCTTTCCCAACATCTGAATTAAACCGCTTCATTAGCAGCAAAGCTATGCTAATCAGCTCATGTTGGAGTCGGATGTTTTAAAACAGAGACGCATCTAAAGGCTCCAGGAAAGCAGCCATCAGGGGCGGGGGCCACTGCTCCAAACCGTCTCCAGCATTCATGGAGATGACCGCTGGATGCACAGATATCCAGAAGAGCTTCAACCATGACTGTTTGCCACAGAAGGTCAGCAGCGGCCCTCTCTCTGCATAGCCGTGTGTGAAGCACCACTGGATCTGATGGAGATTCTTTCATTCTTATTTGGCAAAATGTTCATTTGATTTGTGTTGCTAAGGAACCAGGAAGTACTATGGCTGCCAACACTGACCAACCCTTATCTGATTGGCTAAGGAACCAGGAAGTACTATTGCTGCCAACACTGACCAACCCTTATCTGATTGGCTAAGGAACCAGGAAGTACTATGGCTGCCAACACTGACCAACCCTTATCTGATTGGCTAAGGAACCAGGAAGTACTATTGCTGCCAACACTGACCAACCCTTATCTGATTGGCTAAGGAACCAGGAAGTACTATGGCTGCCAACACTGACCAACCCTTATCTGATTGGCTAAGGAACCAGGAAGTACTATTGCTGCCAACACTGACCAACCCTTATCTGATTGGCTAAGGAACCAGGAAGTACTATGGCTGCCAACACTGACCAACCCTGATGTGATTGGCTAAGGAACCAGGAAGTACTATTGCTGCCAACACTGACCAACCCTTATCTGATTGGCTAAGGAACCAGGAAGTACTATGGCTGCCAACACTGACCAACCCTGATGTGTTGCTAAGGAACCAGGAAGTACTATGGCTGCCAACACTGACCAACCCTTATCTGATTGGCTAAGGAACCAGGAAGTACTATGGCTGCCAACACTGACCAACCCTGATGCGATTGGCTAAGGAACCAGGAAGTACTATTGCTGCCAACACTGACCAACCCTTATCTGATTGGCTAAGGAACCAGGAAGTACTATGGCTGCCAACACTGACCAACCCTGATCTGATTGGCTAAGGAACCAGGAAGTACTATGGCTGCTAACACTGACCAACCCTGATGTAATTGGCTAAGGAACCAGGAAGTACTATGGCTGCTAACACTGACCAACCCTGATGTGATTGGCTAAGGAACCAGGAAGTACTATGGCTGCTAACACTGACCAACCCTGATGTGATTGGTTAAGGAACCAGGAAGTACTATGGCTGCTAACACTGACCAACCCTTATCTGATTGGCTAAGGAACCAGGAAGTACTATGGCTGCCAACACTGACCAACCCTGATGTGATTGGCTAAGGAACCAGGAAGTACTATGGCTGCCAACACTGACCAACCCTGATGTGATTGGCTAAGGAACCAGGAAGTACTATGGCTGCTAACACTGACCAACCCTGATGCGATTGGCTAAGGAACCAGGAAGTACTATGGCTGCCAACACTGACCAACCCTTATCTGATTGGCTAAGGAACCAGGAAGTACTATGGCTGCTAACACTGACCAACCCTGATGTGATTGGCTAAGGAACCAGGAAGTACTATGGCTGCCAACACTGACCAACCCTGATGTGATTGGCTAAGGAACCAGGAAGTACTATGGCTGCTAACACTGACCAACCCTGATGCGATTGGCTAAGGAACCAGGAAGTACTATGGCTGCCAACACTGACCAACCCTGATGCGATTGGCTAAGGAACCAGGAAGTACTATGGCTGCCAACACTGACCAACCCTGATGCGATTGGCTAAGGAACCAGGAAGTACTATGGCTGCCAACACTGACCAACCCTTATCTGATTGGCTAAGGAACCAGGAAGTACTATGGCTGCTAACACTGACCAACCCTGATGCGATTGGCTAAGGAACCAGGAAGTACTATGGCTGCCAACACTGACCAACCCTGATGCGATTGGCTAAGGAACCAGGAAGTACTATGGCTGCCAACACTGACGCGATTGTTTGTGATGATTAAATATGTATAGAGATGCAGCTAAAAGCCTCTTACTAGAAGTGAAACCTGTTTGGAAAAACCTCATTCACACTCGGCAAATAAACATCAGTTGATGTAACAGAGTTTACACCGAGCGTGATCCGACTGCACAACAAAGCAACTCTCCAAACTTATCCTTTCTTCACCCGGTTTCCTAAAATATCTGTATTTAAAGTCACTATTAAAATCCCCTCTAGATGCTAAAAACCTGGTTTGCCATATTGTCTCCTTCAGGGAGGTTCAGTTAAAACCAGAGACGTTGCATAATATGTCTGAACTAAATGGTGAGCTAACGAGCGGCACGGCTAAACGAGCAGGGTGAATATTCTGTGGCTGTGAACGGCTGGCGAACGCAGCACTTAGCTACATACCCAGACAGCTGTAGAGGCCCTGGCTTATCCAGGCCAGGATGGCCAGGGTTATGAGGTCACCAAAGCTGGCCGCGATGGGCGTGGCCACGTTGTCGGGATTGATGCCGGTCTTTTTCGAACCCACAATTACCCCGACCATGATGATACCTGAAGGAGGAGGAGGAAGCTGCTGTCAGCACATTGAAGCAAAGCAAGACGGCAGCAGAATTTACTGGATCCAACTGAGCTCTATTTATGGCTTTATCTGTTCTTTCACTAAAGAAACACACAATGAAAAATTAAATAAAAAAATGAAAAATATAGATGATAAAAAATACTAAATTATAAACTATTTAAAAAAAAAACTGTAATCTGAGCAATTTAATTCTAACTAGATTTATAAAAAGCAGATGTTACAGGATGGGCGTGCTGCTGGAGGATAGATTTCCTCGACTTATTAAAATAAAAATAAAACAGTTTGTGCAGGCGGTGTTTACCCTGCAGCATGGAGGCTATGAAGGCCGTGGCCACGCTGCTGGAGCACAGCAGGACCGCATGGCTCATCTGGAACTTCCCCTCTGGGATCCAACCCAGCACTACGGCCGCTACGGCTGCCAGGAATCCCACCACGGTGGCCTGGACCTGGGGGCGGAAAAACACGCGAGCATTAATCAAAACACAGCTGACCTCTTTCTGCAGCGCAGGGCGCAGCGTCCCAGGATCGTTTGTGCTGCTGTTGCACAACCAGGCAAACAAACAAGCCGCCGTCCTGCAGTGACGCATCAGCCTGTGTGTTTAGCGGCGCTGAGGTGGATGATTAGCCACGCCGCTAATGGCCGCTCAGGACAGGAGAAAACAGCTCAGGCAGGTAGAATACGGCAGCATGGCGTCCACGCCACATTACATCCCAGCTGATGATGTCATTACTCTAACCGCGACGATTAGAACAGAAACATCAGTTAATGTGAAAAAATAAAGAAAATCATTTGAAAAATAACAACCATTCAAATCTGTGACTTCCATGATTTAAATAATTTATTATAATAATATAAATTAATGAAACATTTGATTTGCCTTCTGGAGCAATTAGGCTTAAAAGGGGAAATCCTGGTTTAAATATTAAAAAAAATATTCTTTTATATTAAAAAATAATGATACATTTTTTATTATTATTATAATTATGTTTATTTTCTCCTTAATGAAAGAAAATTGATAAGTGACATAAATAACCTTCAAAAAATATCTTTAATGTTGCAGCTAAATCCCTTTAAAATGAGCAGAAAGCATTTTGGCTGTAAAGAAAGATGATGTTCTAAGCCATGAAGATGGAAGCCAGAAAGGATGGCGTGCTGTGGTGGCGCAGCGGTTAGCGCAATGACCCTTAGTCCTCAACGCGGGCGACCAGGGTTGGAATCCAGCCGGCGGTCCTTTACCGCATCACTCTCCCCCTCTCTCACCCAGCTTACTGTCCATAAAACGAACCACTAGTGTTGTAAAAATATATATATATAAAAAAAAGATAATGATGATATTAAATATTTATTGTTAGGGGTGTCCTAACATAACTTTTCATTTCCAATACGTCAGCGATATTCCAGCTTAGACAATAGAACATTACCGATATTGATCTCGCATTAGAATTAATCCACTTTTAGGACTTATTTTATAATGTAGAATGTTAGAAAAGTCTTGATGAAGTAATATTACAAAAAAAGGGAAGAAAAGTCATGAGAAAAAGATGTGTTTGTTTATATCAGCATGAAAAAAGATTTTAGAAGCCGGCCAATAAAATCTGATATGAGTTTTATCGGATCTTCGCTATTTATCGTGTATTTATTGTAAGAATAAAACGTGACCTCATGTCGCTTTGCAGCATCTTTTCATATTCTACTTTTTTTTATAAGCACACCTCAGTATTTAAGCTCAATCATTTTAGTTTAACTTTACAAAGATTATCAGTAGTTTTTGCCTTCATAGAAGTTTTTTCCTTCATTAATATCATTCTATTGTTATTTCTGGTGCAATCTGAGGCCTGATAGCCGCTAATAACCTCCATTTATTGATGGATGATAAGATCTGAGGCGCGGCTGCAAACAGAAACTATTTACTGAGTAAAGAATCAACCTGAGGAGGAACCCATGAGACGATGAACAGGTTCTATAGATTAGAAATATAGATTCTTCATCTGCTGACAGAAGATTTCACCTAAATAGATCCATTAATCCACCATTCAGAAATAATCCCGGAATATTTTCACAGTAACAGGATATGGCAAGCCATTTTGATATGTACTAGTTTTACTGAATATGTATTCCTGATATCTGGAGAAAACATTTTTTCCAATTTCAAACAATTTCCTAATATTTCTGGTCAGCATTTGTATTATTTTGATTATGAAGAAATGGATTTCATGGATCTTAAACACATTTTCAATCAAGCTGATAAACGTCAAAATGGCCACTTAAAATGTATAAACATTTCTATATAAAACTAATTCTTTCTAGAAATTTTTTTACTTTCTGAAATTCAGTTTCTGCTGCTAAAATCTAATTAAGAAAATATATTATTACAGTTCATCCAGGAGTGAGATTTTGATCAGTAGGAATCTAACTTTAATTTTCTGGAGTTTAAGGGTTAAAAATAAAACAATAAAATGGATGTTTACCTGTAAATATTTACACATTTAAGATCAATTATTAAGAATTTAAATCCCAATATTGTCTAGTAAAATATAGCAGAATATGACTGAATGGATTTTTATCTTAAACTCCTAATCTATTATAGATGAAACGTTTAGAGCACCAACAGGCCGAGTTCCAGAACGTAGGATAAGATTGGCTTCACGCCTAAATATCGGCTGAAATGAAGGGAATCGAGGCGGATCGGTCGGCCGGCTGATTGATCGGTGCATCGATAGGTTCGGAAAAAAAATTCCCCAAGTTAGAAACAACTTCTAGAACAAACAAAATTCAAACAGAGGAGGAAACCTCAGACCAAAATCTAAAACTCCTCATCGCCGCTAAGCAAACTGTCTCTATGGTGAGACAAGGTGGCGGCAGTGTCATGCTGCCGGGGTAGCTTCGTTAAAACCAAGATGGCAGCTGGTCGAAGAACGCGAGAAGATAAATGAAGCAAAACGACGACGTCAAACATCCATCCAGGCTACAAGCAGGACGAGCTTAACGGATTCAGGAGGGAAGAAAACAAAAGCATGCCACACTTTTCAGATTTTATTCTTTAAAAATAAAGAAAATAAAAAGTTCAAACCAACGTCTATCAGAACAGATGGAAGCAGGTTGCTGTAAAGTTATTAGCAGAATAAACCTGAAGCAGCAGCGTGTGGATAATTACCTGCTTCAGCGCCAGATTCCCGATGATCAGATTCCACTTCTCGATGGGCGAGTCCATCTTCCCAACGTTCACCTGGACGACAAAAACATCCACGAGTCACAGAGCTGCTAGCAGCGGCTGTCAGAGCTCATCGTTTTACATCAGATCGGTTAATATGGAGCGAATTCTGGTGCATTTTGGTTCAAGCTAAGAAACAATAAAACTTTTAGGCCCTGAAATCTGAAAAAAACACAATCGAGAAAATAATTTAATTCAAAAAAGTGTTTTTAGAGGAACTTTGCTGCTTTCTCAGATTTGTTTTATTTATTTTCAAAATAAATATTTCCTCATTTAAAATTTTATTTTTTCCTTTTTTTTAAATTCTTTCTCAATTTTGTTTCTCAGATTGATAGATTTGTGGTTTCTGGTCAGGAAGGAGCGTTTGAAGTGAAAACAGTTAGATCTATAAAACGTAACTTCAAACAAATTAATCATTAAAGCTGAAAAAATTTATAAAAAATACAATTTGGAAATAAAAAAAAATCTAGAAAAAAAATTGCTTTAAAATAAAAATGGACAAAAACATGAAAGGAAAATTAATAAATCAAATAAAAATCGTAGAAAACAGAAAACATTTTTTATTCAGAATGCATCAGATTATTTTGGACGGTTTTGTTTTTTCCAAATTTGAATTTAAAATGTTTTTTTTTCTGAATTTCTATTTAAAAATTTCCACATTAAAAGCATCAAAGTTGACTCCTGAGCAGCAGCAGGGTTACAGTTAACCCTGAACTGCTGCCTACAGGATATAAATACAGAATCTAGATATTCTAGATCTATAGTTACATGCTATATAAACATACTATCTATAGAACATAGCTATACGGCATATAGACAGTAGACTGTGTGTTTAGGAGGAGAGCTGTCCTTGCAAAGCATTGTGGGATATATCTGCTCTCCTAGTGACCACAGATGATCACCAGGTGCATTGTGGGAAATTTTGAGTCCACTCCTTTTTCGTCTGGAGGCGATGGAACACAGATTCAAAATGGCGGAACTTAAATTCAGACGCAGTCTTTGGTCAAACATCACTGATGTCCTGATTGTGGGAAGAATGCGACTAGAGGTGGAGCACAAGTAATGGTGAAAAAGTGAACTCTGTCTTCCTGTCCCTCTGTTTTAAAAGCTCTGCTTTCCCAGCAGCCATGATCCATCCGCCTCCCTCTGACTGCAGCTTTTTACTGGATAATCAAAGGAAGCCGCTGTGGGAAACTTACGGCGGTGGAGAGCCTGGAGGCCAGCGTCATCTCCAGGTTCCCCTTCAGGCCCAGCAGAGCAGGAACCAGGATGAAGATCTCAGTGATCTTGGTGAAGGCATCCCAGTGCTGCGGGGAAAAACAAAGAGTCAAACATCTGACCTCGTCCCGCTCTGACATTCAGCACCCGTCAGATAAGAGCCGGTCGCCGGGGGCCGAGTCAACATAGATAACGGACGGCGGCGTGTTTGACGATCTGAGCGACGCTCCGCCTGCTCACTAAACTCACATTATATTAACAAAAGCAGCGATAAACCAGCGGAAGCCTTGGTTCCTCCTGGTTTTAATGTTTATCAGCTCTGCTGGCCCGCACTGATGCCAGCAGGGGCCAGGGGCCTGGGGCCCCTCCTCTCCAGCCTGATAAAAATGGGCCGGCTGATACTTTGCTTAATATCGTCTGATTGGTCCATTTAATCAGCCATTCATTTCCTCCCTTTGACTTTCATGGTTAACGTTTTATTCTTTCATAGACGTTTAATTAACGGAAAAAAAATAGAATTAATGCAAATTTAACGACATAAACTGGTTTCTGCATCATTTTCAGCCAAAGTTAAGAAGAACAGCTTAAAAACTTTCTGCTTTTTTTTTTAACTGTTGGGTTTTATAAATGAGAGAAACTAAAATTTAAAACAAACTGAAGAAGAAACAAACATGGATGCAATAAATAAACCTGAAAATATCTTCATTCACCTGGAAAACCTGAATCCTGGTTGATCTTCACTGAAACATCAGCAGAAATAAATAAAAACTACATTTAATTTATAGAGCAGAAAAATTAAAAAATAAAACAGTATTAGTTGATCAAAGATCAGATCGATGCGACATCATCGATCTGATCGGGAATCATCCGATTCTCTCTGTGAATTTCAAAATAAAAGCCTATCTTAAAGATGGAGATGTGGATCTCTGCTTTTATTCTGTGCTGATGTGATCGGATTATTGATTATGGGGAGAATTTTGTGCCATTATTAGCGCAAAAACATAAATGGAGATCTAAAAAAAAATAAAAAAATATCCAGAAATGAAACTTTGATAAATTTCTTACTGAAGAAAAGTTTGTTTTTAGTTTAAAATTTATGTTTTTTTTTTTTTTACAGAATATGATTTTTTTTCCATGTATTTGAAAACATTTTCTCATCATTTTTCTCTTTATTCCTGTTGGTTTGCTGAACGTTAGCGGCGACTTTATTGGTCAACAGCGAACTTTAAATGATCTTTAAACACAATTTGAAAAGAAGGCAATTTGTTAAACTGTCTGAAAAAGAAAAATATATTATCTATAAATATATTATCTGTAATAAAGATTCTGAAAAAAATCAAGTTTGATCAAATAATATATTAAAAAATTTATGAGAAAATAAAATGTTTTTTTCTCAGACTCAAAGTTTTGCTTCTGGATTTAAGTTCCTCCATTTTTTCTTTACAAAAAGTTTTCTTTGCAACAATAATGGAACAAATTCCCCCCATAGGTCAATCCTTATCAGATTTTGCTCTGGACTTTGACTAGGCCATCCCCACACATGCAGGATTCCTTGTCCACGCCGTGCGGCGTTTACACTGAGAATCGAATCGACATCAGCCGCTCTTTGAGGGGTCAGCGAGGATAAAAGCAAGCCGCACTTTTCAGAGAGACGTTTTAAACCGTGCGTCTGGTTTACCTGAACAATATCCAGCACCATTCCGGCCGACACCGTCCCAAAGCCAGCCAGGAGGAAAGGCACCACGATCTGCAGAGTCATGGCCAGCGGCGACTCTTTGGGCATGTTTGACGCCCCGGGCCCCGCTGCTTCCTGCTCATCCTCTTCCTGCTCGTCGCTGGCGTCCTCCCCGGACAGCCTCCACTCCGCCAGCATGGGCTCCGCCTCGGAGCAGCCCCCGTCTCCACAGTCGGTCAGAGTCAGGGAGGACCGGGAGGTGCGCTCCAGGATGCGCCTGCCGTCAGCGTGAGGCGCTTCCTGTCTGTAGCCGTTCTGAAGCGAGCTGGCGTCGCCTTTTCCTCCCAGGTCAACCATGGCTAATCGATCCTCCTGCAGTTTGCCGTAACCCGTCGGAACCATGGTTTGGAAAATGGAGCCGAGACGAAGCGAGGGTCCGTGTTTGAGGGGGAGAGCGCTCCATCCGCCGCTCATACGCACCGTCAGGCTAGAGCCCAGGGATTCCCCTAAGGCTCCTGCTAAGCTCTTCATGCTCATGGCGGCCTCTAGGATTGCAGCGTCTCATCTCTCCTCATCGCCGCTCAGAACCAGGAGAAGGCGGAGCGGCTCCGGCTCGCTGGGACGCAGACAACAACAAAACGGTTAAAAATGCACAGAATAAAACAACATGAAAGTCTGCATAACGACTAGAGGTTCGCTTTTTTGTTATGGAGCTGTAGCACAGATCATGACCCTGCCACCACCGTGCTCCAGCACTCTGTCTTAGGGGCCATTCTAAGCTGCCATGAGTCAAAAAGTTTGATCTTTTTAATCCTTATTTGGTCGTTCAGCAGCAAAGACTCAAAGTTACCATTTTCTTTCCAACTCTGAACTTTGATCAGCTGTTTCAGGTTTAAAAACGCTTCATCGGATGTTTGGTTCCAGATGTTTAGTTCCTGATGTTCGGTTCCTGATGTTTGGTTCCTGATGTTCGGTTCCGGATGTTCGGTTCCTGATGTTCGGTTCCTGATGTTCGGTTCCTGATGTTCGGTTCCTGATGTTCGGTTCCTGATGTTCGGTTCCTGATGTTCGGTTCCTGATGTTCGGTTCCTGATGTTTAGTTCCTGATGTTCGGTTCCTGATGTTTGGTTCCTGATGTTCGGTTCCTGATGTTTAGTTCCTGATGTTCGGTTCCTGATGTTCGGTTCCTGATGTTCGGTTCCTGATGTTCGGTTCCTGATGTTCGGTTCCTGATGTTCGGTTCCTGATGTTTAGTTCCTGATGTTCGGTTCCTGATGTTTGGTTCCTGATGTTCGGTTCCTGATGTTTAGTTCCTGATGTTCGGTTCCTGATGTTCGGTTCCGGATGTTCGGTTCCGGATGTTTGGTTCCAGATGTTTAGTTCCTGATGTTCGGTTCCTGATGTTTGGTTCATGATGATCGGTTCCGGATGTTCGGTTCCTGATGTTCGGTTCCGGATGTTCGGTTCCTGATGTTCGGTTCCTGGTTGTTCGGTTCCTGATGTTCGGTTCCTGATGTTTGGTTCCTGATGTTCGGTTCCTGATGTTTAGTTCCTGATGTTTGGTTCCTGATGTTCGGTTCCGGATGTTCGGTTCCGGATGTTTGGTTCCTGATGTTCGGTTCCTGATGTTTAGTTCCTGATGTTCAGTTCCTGATGTTCGGTTCCTGATGTTCGGTTCCTGGTTGTTCGGTTCCTGATGTTCGGTTCCTGATGTTTGGTTCCTGATGTTCGGTTCCTGATGTTTAGTTCCTGATGTTCAGTTCCTGATGTTCGGTTCCTGATGTTCGGTTCCTGGTTGTTCGGTTCCTGATGTTCGGTTCCTGATGTTTGGTTCCTGATGTTCGGTTCCTGATGTTTAGTTCCTGATGTTCAGTTCCTGATGTTCGGTTCCGGATGTTCGGTTCCGGATGTTTGGTTCCAGATGTTTGGTTCCTGATGTTCGGTTCCTGATGTTTGGTTCATGATGTTCGGTTCCGGATGTTCGGTTCCTGATGTTCGGTTCCGGATGTTCGGTTCCTGATGTTCGGTTCCTGGTTGTTCGGTTCCTGATGTTCGGTTCCTGATGTTTGGTTCCTGATGTTCGGTTCCTGATGTTTGGTTCCAGATGTTTAGTTCCTGATGTTCGGTTCCTGATGTTTGGTTCATGATGTTCGGTTCCGGATGTTCGGTTCCTGATGTTCGGTTCCGGATGTTCGGTTCCTGATGTTCGGTTCCTGGTTGTTCGGTTCCTGATGTTCGGTTCCTGATGTTTGGTTCCTGATGTTCGGTTCCTGATGTTTAGTTCCTGATGTTTGGTTCCTGATGTTCGGTTCCGGATGTTCGGTTCCGGATGTTTGGTTCCTGATGTTCGGTTCCTGATGTTTAGTTCCTGATGTTCAGTTCCTGATGTTCGGTTCCTGATGTTCGGTTCCTGGTTGTTCGGTTCCTGATGTTCGGTTCCTGATGTTTGGTTCCTGATGTTCGGTTCCTGATGTTTAGTTCCTGATGTTCAGTTCCTGATGTTCGGTTCCTGATGTTCGGTTCCTGGTTGTTCGGTTCCTGATGTTCGGTTCCTGATGTTTGGTTCCTGATGTTCGGTTCCTGATGTTTAGTTCCTGATGTTCAGTTCCTGATGTTCGGTTCCGGATGTTCGGTTCCGGATGTTTGGTTCCAGATGTTTGGTTCCTGATGTTCGGTTCCTGATGTTTGGTTCATGATGTTCGGTTCCGGATGTTCGGTTCCTGATGTTCGGTTCCGGATGTTCGGTTCCTGATGTTCGGTTCCTGGTTGTTCGGTTCCTGATGTTCGGTTCCTGATGTTTGGTTCCTGATGTTCGGTTCCTGATGTTTGGTTCCAGATGTTTAGTTCCTGATGTTCGGTTCCTGATGTTTGGTTCATGATGTTCGGTTCCGGATGTTCGGTTCCTGATGTTCGGTTCCGGATGTTCGGTTCCTGATGTTCGGTTCCTGGTTGTTCGGTTCCTGATGTTCGGTTCCTGATGTTTGGTTCCTGATGTTCGGTTCCTGATGTTTGGTTCCAGATGTTTAGTTCCTGATGTTCGGTTCCTGATGTTTGGTTCATGATGTTCGGTTCCGGATGTTCGGTTCCTGATGTTCGGTTCCGGATGTTCGGTTCCTGATGTTCGGTTCCTGATGTTTGGTTCCTGATGTTCGGTTCCTGATGTTTGGTTCCTGATGTTCGGTTCCTGATGTTTGGTTCCTGATGTTCGGTTCCTGATGTTCGGTTCCGGATGTTTAGTTCAGGATGTTTAGTTCCTGATGTTCGGTTCCTGATGTTTAGTTCCTGATGTTCGGTTCCTGATGTTTAGTTCCTGATGTTTGGTTCCGGATCTCCTGTACAAATGTCCCTTGTTGACAGACGAGCCTCCCTTCATTTTCAGACTTCTTTTCTGATAATCAGGCGGTAAAACCAGTCAGTCAGAGGAGGAGGATCAGCTGGAAACTGATGTTTACAGACTTTAAGCTGGAAAAGAAGAAACTCTCAAACTTTCTGTTTCTTCTCCAGTTGATCATTAAAATGCTTAAAGTTATAAAATAGGATTAAAGGTTAATAATCGAAAAGCTGCTTTTATAATCAGATTCTTGGCAACATTTTTCACCCAGTAGATGATTAGAGAGGAATTTCAGCTCAGAATCATTTTCTCTGATATTTAAAGATTATTTTAACCAGTTTTACTCTTTAAATGTTGAAGCAGATTCTGAGAATCGGTTCAACCGTCAATGATCACAGAAAAGCAGTTAGTTTGTTTACAGGCAGGAAAGAAAGAGGCTAGCAGCTGTTAGCAGGTTAGCATCAGCTAGCTAGCTGCTAACAGAGGGAAAACAGTTAGACAGCAGCTCTTCTCCGCGCCTCTTTCATTAAATCTTGTCCAGTTCGGTCCAACAGACTTTAATAAATGATCCTTAGATCTGATATTTAGTTAGTTTTGGTTATTTGTTGTTTTTTCTGTGTTTCCAGGACTTACCTGTTCGCCACAGAGGAGAGATGCAGAACAGACAGCAGTGCCAACAAAGATCGTCACTGAAACAGGAGCGATGACTCGCTGTGGAAATACAGCAAGAGGTGCAGCTGCAAACGCGGCCAGCAGGGGGCGGTGCTGCTGGGAAACTGGCTCCTGCAAAAATTCAATCTGACATTTTTTCCTTGAAACAGACGTAAAAAAAAAAAACTAGATTTAAGCGGACAGGAAAGGGAATTTGCAGATGGAATAAGATGATTTATGTTTAGATTTAAAGTGCATTGAATCTACAGCAGCTATTTCCCTTTAAAATCTTCCTTCCTCTGGCAGATTATGTCATTTTTCTGCTCAGTTTAAAGGCAAACACGTTGAATTTAAATAAGTTTACATTTTTTAGTTTTACTCCTGAACCAGAGATTGGATTGAGGGGATCCGTTCTGGTGGCTTCAGGATCTGGTCTGTGCTGTTCCAGATGATGGTTCTATTCAGAGCCTGATCTGCAGCTTCACTGCAGCCGGATGAGGATCAGTGCCTCCGAATGTTTAAGGCGTGAGGGGAAGATGGAGATGGATAGGCGGATTGGTGCGACGTCTGTTGTGAAGCGTGCGATATACTGGTCTGTTGTGGTGAAGAGAGAGCTGAGCCAAAAAGCAAAGCTCTGGATTTACCGCTCCATCTACGTTCCTCCTCTCATCTATGGTCATGAGCTTTGGGTCATGACCGAAAGAAGGAGATTCCGGATCCAAGCGGCTGAAATGTGTGCCTGGGCTCTCACTTAGAGACAGGGGGAGGAGCTCAGTCATCCAGGGAGGACTCAGAGTAGAGCCGCTGCTCCTCCACATCGAGAGGAGCCAGTTGAGGTGGAATCTGGTTAGGATGCCTCCTGGACGTCTCCCTGGTGAGGAGTTCTGGCCACGCCCCCTCCCAGGTGCTCTGACGCCATGACACTAACCAGCTGTACCGAGCTGCTGTTCACTAGCGACCTGATTGATCCCTTTCACATAATTTTCTCTTTAAACTCCTGTTTTAACAAAGATTTCATCAGTTTTACTCATTTTAATTCTGAATTGATTTAAATGGATCATTTTCATTTCAAATGTTTCTGAATCATAAATATAGATTCAAGTCATTTTCCAAAGAATATCTTTATTTTATCTTTTGTTTTTTTTCCACTTTAATAAAACTAAGAATTTCACCTTTTTTAACGAACCATAGAAGCACTTAAAGCAAGATATAAAAAGACTTTATTTCAATATTTACAGTGCAGCTTTCAGTTCAGGGGCCAGAGGCAGTTCTATAGGGGCCCCGTGTTGCCCCCCGTTTAGAACCGCCCTGGGGGGCTGGCAGAAACCACCAGCCAGCTGGTGGTTTCTGCTCTTTATCAGTTCATATTTCTGCATCTTATCTGTTTTATACTGATGATGCATCAATTTAGAGCAAAATAACCAGATTAACCTTTAAGGACAGAAACGGATCTACTTCATGAGGAAACTTGGTTTTCTATCTGCAGTGGAAAAGGGAGATACTGCAAATGCATCAGGGGCCTTAATCTCTTATATTTCAGATTTAAATTCCAAATAACGTCATATATAAAAATAACATTTTTAACATGAGTTTCTGAAGTCATAAACATTTTATTAAAATATATGCTACTTGTTTTATATTAGATAAACAATAGTTGGTTTTCAAGTCATTCACCTTTTATCTGTGGGGCTAAATTTCACACAGGAAACAATTTTTATTGAAACTCGTGTTTAAACATAATATTCTTATTTCTTTATTAAAATCAGCTCAAACACTGATTTGAACAAAAAGACTAATGAAAAACCTTAAACAAAGAAGCCAACCTTTGTGTTTAATTTCAGCCTTAAAATAAGAACAAAACTCTTCCAATTAGAAGATAGCGATCTTTCCTTTAAATAAATATCAGAGTGATGCCTCCTACTGTTTTAGCTGTCTTTGCTAATAGATAATTGGTTTGCAGCGAGAAAAACAAAAACAACAAACATCTTTAGTGATTGTTTCTTTGTTAAATGATCTCAGCCAAGATTTGAAGTTTAAAATATTTTTATTTAGCTTCATATGTCTTTCTGAACGCTAGGGGGCGCCAAAACACTGTGAGACGTAAAAAGTAGCAAAATGCTTCAAAGCCTTTAAAAGGAAAGAATAGACATTTATTTAACATAAATCATTAGAAACCCAAGAGAAAAGTGTTATTTAATTGTTTTGTCATCATCTCAGATTAATCAATGTTATTGAGACGATCTGAATCTTGTTTTGTTTTGTATTAGCAGCCAATCAGATTCACACTCCATGCCAGTAGGTGGCGGTAATGCAGCATTTCGTTGGTTTTCAGCCGCCGATAAAAACCCATAAAGAAGAAGAAGGAAGAGGATAAATAATAATAATAATGATATTAATTAATTAATCATAATTAATTATTAAGAGCAAATTAATTCTGAATAGAAACTATTGTTGGAAGAAGGAACTAAAGTTAGTCATTTATTTTATACACAAAAGAAAGTAGGAAATATGGAAATAATATCAGTAATGACAAGATTACAGCTTGGAATTACTGGATTAAATAAAAGTTTACATTTGATAGTAAACATCCAACCGGAAGCTGTGAGTCTGGAAACATTAGAACATTAAAAATTAATAGTTAAAAGTTTACAGTCAGTAGAGAGAAGCTGAAACAAGAAATTAGGAAATATGATATAGAAACATTAAAACTTTATAAAATATCAGTTCATCATAATATAAATAAATCAGTTTTAATATTTTTAAAGGAATTAAACATTTTTATTTATAATAATTTAGATTAAAGGGAGACGCTCTGGTTCAGACTCCAGCAGATGGCGCTAATAAAACCTACCGTTAGAGGTCGCTATGCAGTAAAACTGAGAAAGAAGAAGAAGAGGGGGGGGTGTTTACTAGTGCAGACCGGAAGTGTGTCGCTGCATGTGAAGCACGCGCCCAGTGGAAAAGTCTGATGTTCTAAAATGGATTTAAACTCAAAGAAAATAAATTCTGGATCCTTATTATCGGTTGGAAGCGGCGGAGGTCTGAATGTTTCTGAAATACTTTAATGTTTAATTCATCAACCTCTGGATGCGGAACTAAACTTTTATTACAATCTAACGGAGATTTACGGGGATTAGGATTAGAAACAAACGGATTATTTTAAAGTAAATTATTTCAACATTAGCCTGTTAAAATCTGCTGTTAGCACCTTAGCTGCTAAACGGCTAACTTCCTGATACAAGGATGAAAATCTAGTTTGATAAATCTAATAAAGTCCAATCAGTCAGGGTTCCGGTTCTGTTCTGGTTCTGATCTGTTCTAGTTCTGGTTCAGGTTCTGATTTGGTTCCAGTTCTGGTTCTGATCTGTTCTAGTTCTGGTTCTGTTCTGGTTCTGATCTGTTCTGGTTCAGGTTCTGATCTGGTTCTGTAGAATCTGGTAAATGTTGAAAATGTCTTTGCAGCTTCAGGCAGCTAGCTCTGTAGAGGTCTGTGCTGCAGGGGGTCAGAATGAGACTCTGAATAAAGAGGCTTCTTTTTAAAATAATCTGATTGTTGGAATTTATTCTGTTTTTATTTTATTTTATGAAACATCAGGTTCTGGTTTGAAAGCAGTCAGATTTCTAAAGCCTCTTTATTCTTCCTCCTGTTGATTTCTGGGTAATTCAGCCCAGCAGTTTATTAAACACGATGCTCTGCTTCTGTCTTTATTGGGTTTTATTGTTTTATTCCTATTTAAGCTTCTATTTCTATTCAATCAGCTGTTCTAATTTTTCAGGTCTCAGTGAGAAGCTCCTCCTGAAGCCCAGAGCCGCCGCTGCCGCCGCCGGGTCCCTGCAGACAGAGCGAGTTCCGAGAAGCAGCGGTGAGACTCCGTCCTGTGATGTCAGACCATAAATGAACGTGAGCGAAGGATCAGAGGGATGACATGTTTGTTTGGTTGGTGTCAGTCCTGCAGCGCCTGCAGAGCTTTCTGCCTCAGATGGCCGCAGCCAATCAGAAGCTCCAGCAGCAGATGGCGGCGGCTCCTGAGGGACGCTTTGACATAGAGAATGTGGACCAGGCTGAAAGCATCATAGAGATGGTGAGTTTAGCTTTTATTCCCTCGCCGTCCACATCCGATCACTGCTGCACTTTAAGAAACGTTCGGAACGCTGTTTGTTTTAGAAACACAGTGAACGCAACATGAAGATAAGTTCTCTGAGTTTAAACGCAACATGACGATAAAAGTCGTCCAAGTTTCAAATAAGACGATAAGTTCTGAGTTTCAACGCAACATGACGATAAGTCGTCCAAGTTTAAACGCAACATGACGATAAAAGCCGTCCAAGTTTAAACGCAACATGACGATAAAAGTCGTCCAAGTTTAAACGCAACATGGCGATAAAAGTCGTCCAAGTTTAAACGCAACATGGCGATAAAAGTCGTCCAAGTTTAAACGCAACATGACGATAAAAGTCGTCCAAGTTTAAACGCAACATGACGATAAAAGTCGTCCAAGTTTAAACGCAACATGACGATAAAAGCCGTCCAAGTTTAAACGCAACATGACGATAAAAGTCGTCCAAGTTTAAACGCAACATGGCGATAAAAGTCGTCCAAGTTTAAACGCAACATGACGATAAAAGTCGTCCAAGTTTAAACGCAACATGGCGATAAAAGTCGTCCAAGTTTAAACGCAACATGAAGATAAAAGTCGTTTAACGGAGAAAGAAAACTCATCTTTGATTCTTTAAAAGGTTTTGAATAAAAAGAAAATATTATTAAAAAATTCTGCAAAGTTTTTGAAAAAATCCATAAAATGTTTTTGTTCTGCGTTGAGGCTGCTGTTTAAAATGGAGACGTGGCGTTTGCAGCTAGTGGCGTTAAAAGAGCCAATCGTGGAAAAACGGCTTTGATCTTAGAAAGAAATCAGAAAATAAAGACTTTAGGATGTTTTTTTTCTCTGGGAAGCGTTTTTTCTAACAGCAGATGTTAAGAAGATCAAGTTTCTGCCTGTTTAGAAGCTCTGATGTCAGATTTCTGAGGCCCGGTTACAAAAACCTCAGGATGCTATTAGCAGGGCGCTAACGAAAGGCAAGCCAGGTTTATTATATTAATAAATTGCTCTACAGGATTAAAACAATAAAATAAATCACGTAAAGATAAAACAAAGCAGTTGGACGTTGTAGTGGTAAAAAAGTATTGAAGTATTTGCTCTGCTTTAAATAAACGGAGATCAATCGTCCTCAAATCAGTATATTTACAAACCCTGCACTTTACTAAAATGTAGAAAAGTTTTTAACTCGGCCCAATTATTCCTTTTTTTTTTTTTTTAAAGCAATAATACTGCTCTTAAAACCTTTTTTGATCAAAACATTTTTAAAAGTTTAATTTCTGGATTTTTTCCAAATTGCTATTAAAAAAAAAATACTTAAAAATGAAAAACTGGAAGAAGGGATTAAACAAATAATAAAAACTAAGTAAAATAATGTTTGAAATAATTATGAAAAACCACAGAAAACAGTGAGATTGATTTCAATTCATTTTTTTTTTTTTTGCATTTTTTTTTATTTTTTTAAAGAAATGTCCAGTTTTAGAACGAATTCTTTGCTCACAACAATAATGGAACAAAGTTTACTCCATACATTCACTTGTTCTGTCCTGTTGATTGAAACAGGTGTAGGGTTACATGTGGCCACTAGATGGTGCTGGTGTTTGGAGCAGAAGCCAATCTGAGGATTAATGAGGCGTTTCAGTGATTTCTGTAAACTGAAGCTTTCCATGACTTCTGCTGATCCTCTGAGCGGCGGCGGCGGCCGTGGTGGCAGCGGCCGTCAGCCTTCAGGAGGCATTTCATGGAGTTTAAACATTTATAACATTCATTTTAGTGTTAAACAGAGATTAAACAATTCAGAATAGTTTTATTTTGGAGAACAGTGTCTGTGTGATGGGAAAGATGGCCGCCGTCTGTGCGTACGGTCCAGGTGTGAATCCAGACTCTGTCTCCTATCTGTCCAGGACGTCGCTGTGGTGGAGTTGAACGAGTCGGACAGCGAATCCGAAGACACGGAGGAGACGTCGGAGTCGGACTCTGATGACGTCGGCGCAGAGATCACCGAGCAGAACCTCAAACTCCCCGGAGAGCGAGGGAAGAAGAAAGCCAACATCCAGGTCCTGGACTAGACGGCCTGAAGGACCTCCCAGCAGAACGCCGCTGTGGAGAACGTCACGATGTCATAATCCCTATGGGAGATTTTTCATGTACCTGTATAATCTGGGGCAGATGCTGGGATTACCTAATTTAGGCTGACCCCTCCGCTGTGGTTCGGCCCAAACCTGAACGCATTTCTTCTAAACGTGGACTCTTTCAATTATCTGTGATGTGAAAGAGTTTCTTTCCTTATTTCAAAGAAGAAAAACTGTTTTAATTTCAGTTTTCGTAGGATTGAAAATAGGAGTGAGAACCAGTGGAGGACGGACGCCGCAGTACAGCAGAGGGGGTGTGATGTTGTGGGCGTCCTGAAGCGGCTCAAAGTTCCGCCATGATTTTATCCGTTCAGAGCCGAATCCTTCCGGCGCTGCAGAGAAGAAGTTCTGCTCAGATCTTCCGTTTGCTCCAAACGGCGATCAGAGCGGTTTCACAGCAACGCCGCCATTTTGTTTTTCTAGATTCTGTGTTTATAACATAAAAATGATTCTAATGAAATGATTTTTGTAAATGTTTCAGCGTTTACTGCAGCGGTGCTTATAGCAGGATGAAAGGAAACATGTCTGGACTGCAGAATAATATGTTTGAAAGAGAATCTTTAAACTAAGGAGATCTTCTTCTTCTGCTGTTACTCTGAAACATGAACCGTCTTTAAAGGACAAATCAATGATTTTACATTTAGGAAATTATTTCCTAGATTAAAGTAATTTCTGATCATCTAAAGCCTATTTTTGAACCTTTTATCAATTTAAATCAGTTTTAGTGGAAGCTGCTTATAAACTGAGAAATAAATAGAAATCCGTCTGAAACTATAATGATGTTAAAGTGATGACCTCATTCCCCCACTTTGGTCCACCTGGTTCAGAACGCATCACTGGACCTAAAATATGGAGTCAGATCTGTCTGTTTTCACCAATACACACGTGTGATTCACACACACACACACACACACGAGATAGATCCTCAGCCACGTCACACGATTCGCCAAAGCATTTCTGCTCCATAAACAATTATAGATTAATTTTCAAAGCACCAGTGGTCTTTGAACTTCTCTGTCGTTCCTCGATACACAGATGCATTTTTTTAAGCAGTGATTGTTTGCAACCAATCATAAATACTCCATGTGGGACCACTTTAGATCTTGTTGTGTTCATGTCTGAACGTGTATTTGGGAAAACAGAGTGATTTAGCTCCATACTAAAAATGTTATTAACTCTTTTCTAAGCCTTTTATTTAACAAAGAGCCTCGAACGCTGAGAGTTCCGCTTTATTTGGTGGAAATCGGTCCTTCATCGCCTTCTGCTGCCTTTTAACGCCTCGCCTTAGTAATGGCTGCAACGTCATTTTACACAACTAATAAAACATCAGAATATTTAAAACTTTGACATGTTTTAATCCTCAATTCGTAAAAAACTGTTACAAAGAAATCCCTTTAAAAGAAAAGGCTCCTTTTATACATTTGCAAAGAAGGGTTGAAGCTAAGAGGCTAACATGGGGCGACATTAGAAAAGACCAAGCTAGCTGAGGCATCAGACTGAGCTAAGCTAGCCTTCCCAAGCTAAACTAGGGGTTCTGAGCTAAGCTAGCCGTTTTGAACTGAGCTAGCCGTCCCAAGTTAAACTAGGGGTTCTGAGCTAGGCTAGCCAGTCCAGGCTAAGCTAGGGGTTCTAATCTAAGCTAGCCGTTTTGAACTGAGCTAGCCGTCCCAAGCTAAGCTAGCCGTCCCAAGCTAAGCTAGGGGTTCTGAGCTAAGCTAGGGGTTCTAAGCTAAGCTAGCTGTTTTGAACCAAGCTAGCCGTCCCAAGCTAAGCTAGGGGTTCTGAGCTAAGCTAGGGGTTCTAATCTAAGCTAGCCGTTTTGAACTGAGCTAGCCGTCCCAAGCTAAGCTAGCCGTCCCAAGCTAAGCTAGGGGTTCTAAGCTAAGCTAGCTGTTTTGAACCAAGCTAGCCGTCCCAAGCTAAGCTAGGGGTTCTAAGCTAAGCTAGCCGTTCAAAGCTAAGCTAGGGGTTCTAAGCTAAGCTAGCTGTTCCATGGGCTTTTGCACCGTTCACAGTATTTAAAACATCCAGAAAATCATGGAAGAAAAAAAAAAAAAGTAAAAATTTATTTTTAAGAGCTTTTTAGATATATTATCTTTGTCATTAAATAATGTTGCAGCTGCCCTCAGTGGGAGACGTGGCTCTCTGCACATGGCGCCATTCTATCAAGGGGCAACAAGGACAATAAATCAAACATGGAAACCGCCCTTTATTCAGGGTTTCCTTAACGAGCTGCGTTCCCTCATTAACTGTTCACTCATTAACGGCCGTTTGCTTTACGCTCAGACTGCAGGATGGTGCAGGCTATGGAGTGAACTCTGGTCCATTATTGGTGCAAGCAGACAGCAGTTTGTAAATGGAAATATAGAAACTTTAGTCCATAAATAAAAGATTAACGTATATTTGTTTTTTCTCAAATATTATTTTTCTTAATTGTTTTATTTCTTTTTTTTATGTTTTAACATTTTATTTGTTCAAATTTTTTTTTATGTATTGCATTTTTCAAATGTTTTAAGAATTGAGTTTAAAATGTTTGCATTATTTTCACCTCTGGAGGAGAGCGAACGCGTTTCTATTGGTCTGCTGGGCGTTAGCCACCGAGCGTTTGGCTTGAAGTAAAGAAAACTTTTTAATCTGAAAAAATAAATAAAATCTAATGATATAAAATCTTTAAAAAAATTCTTGAAAAAGAAAAATTTAAAATAAATTCTAAATAGAAACCCCTCAAAACCTTTTTTGAGTAAGATGTTAGTAATTTAACTCCTGGATTTCTTTACTATTTTTCATTTAAAACAGATTTTCTTTGCTTGCAATAATAATGGACGTGTATTCACTCCATAGGGGGCGGAGCTAGATCGGATTAAAAACCCATTCAGACACGCTGGGCCATAAAAACATTCACTTCGTCTGAGGATGAAGAATGGCTGGTTTGTGCTGCGCTGAGAAAAGGAAGAGAGAAGGGTGAATTTCCCTCCATCCTGATAACAGGAAGGCCTGAAACTTCCTCCGTTCTTCCTCATCTGCCTGATATTCCCTAGAGGAGCCCAGTCGCCTCCGGCTGCTGGTAGATCCCGGTGACAGTGGAAGGAACGGCCTCAGTACTCCACAGTCACTGCTTTGGTTTTGAGGTATTCCGACAGAGCGTCCTCTCCTGGAGGCGAGACAGGAAGACGTTAGACGCTTCCTGGAAGCAGACGGAAAAGGAAGGAAATGACGTAAGCGTTCCCACTGACCGAGGTCTTTGCCGAAGCCAGACTGCTTGAAGCCTCCGAACGGCGAGGCCACGTCGGTCTTGTTGTAGGTGTTGATGAAGACGGTTCCGGCCTCCAGCCGCTCGCTGACGTACATGGCTTTGTTGATGTCCCGGGTGAAGACGCCCGACGCCAGGCCGTACTCGGTGTCGTTGGCCCTATGAAGCACGCAGTCCACGTCCCTGTGTCCGACCGAAGGGAAGGACAGGTTAATACGTGACGCGCCGCAACAACAGAAAGCTACGGCTAACCCACCCGTCTTTGAATTTGGAGACGACCATGACGGGTCCGAAGGACTCCTCCTTAGCGATGAACATGTGGTCCTCCACGTCGGTGAAGACGGTGGGCTCCATGAAGAACCCTGCAGGAGAAGGAGAGACGCAGAGTGAAGGTCCCTCCCCCTCGGCACCCGGGCCCAGTAAGCTCCGCCTCCTACCTGGCCTGTCCACCTGCTTGCCCCCGTACACCAGCGTGGCTCCCTCCTTCACACCTGTGTCGCAGTACTCCAGCAGCTTGTCCAGGTGGGCTTTGTGGTTCTGCGGGCCGTGGTCTGTGGAGCGCTCCAGAGGATCGCCGATCTTCATCTTCTTGATCTCCTCCACCTGGAATCGTTCAAAGACCGACAGAAATAAAAGATGGAAGCAAAACGCTTCTGTCTGCCAGGTGTGGGCAGAAAGGGGCGGAGCCTGGAAACCCCCCCGTTAATGTGGAGGTAGACGCACCACCCTGCTGATGAACTCATCATGGATGGACTCCTCCACGAACAGCCGTCCTGCAGCAATGCAGTTCTCCCCCTTGTTGAAGTAGACCGAGCTCATCCCCTGCAGACAGGAGACCGGGATTACAGACCCAGGATTACAGACCGGGATTACAGACCCAGGATTATAGACCGGGATTACAGACCCAGGATTACAGACCGCTATTATAGACCCAGGATTATAGACCGGGATTACAGACCCAGGATTATAGACCGGGATTACAGACCCAGGATTACAGACCGGGATTATAGACCGGGATTATAGACCCAGGATTACAGACCGGGATTATAGACCGGGATTATAGACCGAGATTATAGACCGCTATTATAGACCCAGGATTATAGACCGGGATTACAGACCCAGGATTATAGACCGGGATTATAGACCCAGGATTACAGACCGGGATTATAGACCGGGATTACAGACCCAGGATTATAGACCGGGATTATAGACCCAGGATTACAGACCGGGATTATAGACCGGGATTATAGACCCAGGATTACAGACCGAGATTATAGACCGGGATTACAGACCGTGAATACAGACCGGGATTATAGACCGGGATTACAGACCCAGGATTATAGACCGGGATTATAGACCCAGGATTACAGACCGGGATTATAGACCGGGATTATAGACCCAGGATTACAGGCCGGGATTACAGACCCAGGATTACAGACCGGGATTATAGACCGGGATTACAGACCGGGAATACAGACCGGGATTATAGACCGGGATTACAGACCCAGGATTATAGACCCAGGATTATAGACCCAGGATTACAGACCAGGATTACAGACCCAGGATTATAGACCGGGATTACAGACCGGGATTACAGACCGGGATTACAGACCCAGGATTATAGACCCAGGATTATAGACCCAGGATTATAGACCCAGGATTACAGACCGGGATTACAGACTGGGATTACAGACCCAGGATTACAGACCGGGATTACAGACCGGGATGACAGACCAAGGATGACAGACCGGGATTATAGACCGGGATTATAGAGGCCATTCTACATCCTTCATCCACACCATGAAGACTAACAGAGGAAGGAGCTTCCTGTCCAACCAACATCTCACCATGCGAACAGCCTTGTCCATGTCGCAGTCGCTGAAGATGATGAGGGGGGATTTGCCCCCCAGCTCCAGGGAGACCTTCTTCAGGTTACTGAGCGCACAGCTGGAGGGAGGAGCCAGAGAGAACCGGTCAGGACAGGAACACGCATCGCAGCGAGGCGGCGGCGGCGGCACGTTACCTCTTCATGATCTGTTTACCGATGGGGGTGGAGCCTGTGAAGCCCAGCTTCCGGATGTCTGGGTGGTCAGAGAGTCTCTGCCCCACCATGCCCCCTGCAGGTAGAAACAGCCAATGACACGGCGCTCTCGGCACGGCTAATGGATTTAGCGCTAACGCTAAGTTTACCGGAGCCTGGCAGGATGTTGATGACTCCTTTAGGGATTCCGGCTTTTACCGAAAGTTCAGCAAACTTCAGGGCGGTCAGAGGAGTCACCTGGGCGGGTTTCAGGACCAGAGTGTTCCCCGCCGCCAGACAGGCGGCGCTCTTCCAGGCCAGCATCATCAGAGGGTAGTTCCATGGGATAACGATGGCGCAGACTCTGAGACACGGAGAAAACAAACAGCGTGAGAGAGATGAATGGCGGCGGGTCGGCGTGCCGCAGCATCACAGCTCTACCCCAGAGGCTCCTTCCTGGTGAAGGTCAGGTTCCTGTTGGGTCGAGCTTGGTTGATGGGGATCGTCTTTCCCTGCAGAACAAACCAAACCTCCATCAAACTCCGCCTCCTGCTCTCAGATCAAAGCTACGACTCGTCCACTCTACCTGGATCTTATCGCACCAGCCTGCGAAGTATCGGAACGTCTGGATGGACATTCCCACGTGAGTTTTCAGGGCGAGCGTGTAAACGGCTCCGGAGTCGATGGACTCGATGGTGGCCAGCTCCTCCTGGTGCTCCTCCATCAGGTCTGCCAGCCTGGGGGAGGGGGGGGGGTTATTTACTAGTAAACTCTTTAATTCATTTCCTCAAACAGAAACCTTCAAATGTCAACTTTATAACTTTAGAGCTGAACTGGATTAATTTCAGATAAAACCATCATGGCTGCTGAATGAAATATAAACAGAGATTTTAACTAAATGTTTCCACTAGGGGGAGCTACTGACCGATAGAGCAGACTTCCTCTGTCTCTGGGGTTCATCCTGCCCCAGGGGCCGTTTTCAAAAGCTTCTCTGGCGGCAGCGACGGCGCGGTCCACGTCTCCCACCGAGGCGTACGACACCTTACAGATCACCTGTGGGGAAACGGAGGGTTGGAGTAAAAGCTGCCGCCGCGGCGTCCTGGACGCACCGTCCTCAGACTTACTGATCCGTCCGTAGGATTGATGGTGTCGTATGTTTTCCCGTTTTCGGCGTCCTCAAACCTTCCGTCGATGAAGCACTGGTACGGCATGTTCACCGTCATGTTGTTCACTTCTTTAGTCGCCTGAAGGGAAAAACAGGAAGTGTGAGATTGCAGCGGCAGCTGGACGGTCGTCTGCAGGCGATGACCTCACATAGTCCACCACCAGCTCCTCCTCCTGGTCCTCGCCTCGAAGCTTGCGGACAAACATCTGGATGAAGTCCTGGAAGGTGGTGGCCATGTAGACGTCCTCGTTTTGCAGCTGGACGCCGGAACATTTCTGCTTCACCTCCTCCACCAACCTGCAAGCAGAGATCAGCGCCGACTCTCTGATTCACTTCATTTCTGCTTAGAAATCCACTTTTTCATTTATGGAGTCAGGAGGGAGTGGAAACTAAAAGCTCCTTCTAAAATCAGCAGGTCTATGATGGAGCTTGGCCTGTTTTCCAGTGTAGTCCTGTTTCTCTGACTGTGACTAACTGGATGTGCTCTCTTCATCCTCTGACATGGGAGCTGGCTCGGAGCTCGTCTGCCTGGCTGTGTGTTTCCTGGACGGGGCCGCCTGTGGAGCTGGTTGACAGTTGCCTTTTGTATCTATGCTTCTTTTTCTATGTCTGCTTCTGTCTCCTTGAACCCCAGTGGGCCTCAGCAGATGGCCGCTCACACTGAGCCTGGTTCTGCTGGAGGTTTCTTCCTGTTCAAAGGGAGTTTTTCCTCTCCACTGTCGCTACAAGCATGCTTAGTGTGAGGGATTGCTGAAGAGTCAATGAGTCGATGCAATCAGCTGGTTTTCCTTAGATAGAAAACTTTGTATCAATCTGACTGGATGATCTGGTTGATCTGGATCTATAAAGGGACCTGAGATGACATGATGTGAATTGGAGATATAGAAATAAACTGAATAGAAGTGGAAATCAGCAGGTCTATGGAGTCAGGAGGGAGTAGAAACTAAAATGCCATTCTATAATCAGCAGGTCTATGCTATCCTAGAATCCAGCCTGTGAAGCGCTGCTTCATTTAACTTTGACTCCAAATCAGAAACTTTGCAGGTTTTTAAACCTTTTCTTTGTGATTATTTGCTAAAATTAAATGTTCCTTTAAATGGATGAAGGAAGCTTCTCCTGATGGACCGAAGGTCTCACCTGACCACATCCATGGAAGCAGCTCCAGACTTGAAGAAGTCCGTCGTGTCCTCGATGGCGGCTACGTTGCTGAGGATTCCCTTCCAGATGTTCTTTGGTAGAATCATAAAAACATTCATGTTTCTTTTCTTCTGCAGAGTCAAAGAAGCCAGAAAACGCCGCGCTACGCTACGCCGCGCCACTCACCCGGATTTCCTCCGCCATCTTCTTCTCCTCGTCGGTCAGCTCCACGCTGGCGCTCTCTCCTGCGCTGAAGAACTTGGAAGCTGGGATCATCTTCCCGTCTTCAAACTGCAGATTCTTGACCAGCAGCTGCCGACAGCAGACAGAGAGGTGAGCGGAACCGGATCAGGGCGGTTCTGACTGCTTCCACCCAGGAGGCCACTCACAGCTTTGCCGTCGGTTCCGTACAGGACCAGCCCGTTCTTCGTCACCAGGCCGGGTCGGGAAGCTCCCTCGATCTCCAGCGGCTGACCGGCCGGGACCGCCCCCCCCAACATGGAGGAGCCGTACAGGGTGACGGGCTGTGGAGAGGCAGAGGCGCTTTACAACTAACTCCTCCCATTATTCATGAGGTCGACCCTGATCCTATAATCCAGATGAAGGAATCCAGCTTTGCTTAATCCCAGAATAAATCCAGCTTCTCGTCTGTGAAGCAGAAGATCCACAGCCTCGTGTTTCAGCGGTCTAGTCAAAGTCCAGACCAATCAGATTAACCGTCTGTAGACAGCTTTGTTCTATGGAGAGAATTTCGCTCGTTATTTTTCAGCACGTTTTGTAAATAGAAATAAAACAATAAATAAATCCAGAAATGAAACTTTGAAAAACTTCTTCATCATATAAAGTTTGAAGTTTAAATTTTCCTTTTCTCAGATTTTACTTTTTCCATTTATGTTTAAGTTACATTTTTTTTTACTTTTTTTCAGATCAAAATATTTTAAATTCAGAAGAATTTGTTAAACTCCTTCTACAACAAAGACATTTAAAAAAATAAATTTAAATATAAGATCTCTAAATTAATCTTTTAATAAAAATTTGAAAAAAAACAAGATCTGTAAAAAAAATAAATAAATAAAAAATAATAAAAAAATCAACCCAAAAACAAAACCAAAAGACAAAATTTAAAAAATAAGCTTTAAAACAAAAATTGAAAAATTCTCAAAACCTTTTTTTTTTATTTCAACCTTTTTTAAAGTTTCATTTCTAGTTTTAATTGTTTTATTTCAATTTACAAATTGTGTTGTTTGCAACAATAATGGAACCAACTTGACTCCATAGGTAAATGGTTTTATTTCTCTGTTTGGGTTGATCTGATAAAAGTCCAGATAAACAGACTGAAGGTTGTAATGAAATGGGATTAAACTTCAGAGGGTGGGAAAACTTTGGCAGCTGCTTCTTTATAAACCATTAACCTATTTTTATCAACTGCTGCTGTTCCAGGAAACACACCTGTCCATCCACGAGGGTCCAGGCTCCGGGAACTTTGTCGTGGCCCCGGATCCAGTTGTGGATGGCCCCGGCTGGCTGGGCCCAGTTAACCTGGGAAGAGAGGCGGGACTCAGCTTTACTTTCAGGGAGAGACGGAGCCTCCGCTCTAAGAATAGAAGGTGAGCAGCAGGAGCCAAACCAGGAAGCAGCTCCACCACCGTCCAAAACAAACTAGAGTAGACCGGTCCGGAGCCGCCCTCCGCTCTGCTGCCTTACAGTAAAATTCCACAGCTGTTACTACGGCGAGCAGCTGGAACCCGACCAGAACAGACCGGGTCTGAGAGGAGAGCTCGTCTGCAGGACGGAAATGTCCTCAGCTTCAGCGTCTGATGGAAAATTACTGCCGTAAATCAGCCTTTAAAGACGCCGTCTGACCGCAGGCATCGATTGGTTCCCATCTTTTGCTTTGAACTGAGACTGAACTACAGAAAATAAGAGAAAAAGAGAGATCATATCTCGCCTATCCTGGCTTCTCTTCATTGGCTTCCTGTTAAATCCAGAATAGAATTTAAAATCCTCCTTCTCACATATAAAGCCTTAAATGGCCAAGCTCCATCTGATATCAGAGATCTGATTGTTCCTTATGTTCCTAACAGAGCACTTCGCTCTCAATCTGCAGGTTTACTAGTGGTTCCTAGAATTTCTAAAAGTAGAATGGGAGGCAGATCTTTTAGTTCTCAGGCTCCTCTCCTGTGGAACCAACTACCAGTTTTAGTCCGTGAGGCAGACACCCTGTCTACTTTTAAGGCTAGGCTTAAAACTTTCCTTTTTGATAAAGCTTCTAGTTAGAGTGGCTCAGGTTATCCTGATCTATCTCTATAGTTCTGCTGCTATAGGCTTAATTCAATTCAATTCAGTTTATTTATATAGCGCCAAATTCACAACACATGTCATCTCAAGGCACTTTCCAGTTCACCAGATCATCCAGTCAAATTGATACAAAGTTTTCTATCTAAGGAAAACCAGCTGATTGCATCGACTCATTGACTCTTCAGCAATCCCTCACACTAAGCATGCTTGTAGCGACAGTGGAGAGGAAAAACTCCCTTTTAACAGGAAGAAACCTCCAGCAGAACCAGGCTCAGTGTGAGCGGCCATCTGCTGAGGCCCACTGGGGTTCAAGGAGACAGAAGCAGACATAGAAAAAGCAGCTGTAAAAGGCGGCCCCGTCCAGGAAACACACAGCCAGGCAGACGAGCTCCAAGGCAGCTCCCATGTCAGAGGACGAAGAGAGCACATCCACTCAGTCACGGTCAGAGAAACAGGACCACACTGGAAAACAGGCCGATCTCCAACATCTATTAACAAGGGTGTTGATAGAAGCAGCACAGCTGATGTTTCTTTCCAGGATGACGTCACAGCCAAACAGGAACAGACGAGGCAAAGCTACTCTGAGGAAAAGCAGAGAGAGCAGAAGGTTAGAGATTGAACTAACAGATTCTGCAGAATAGGAGAACAGAGAGAGAATGAACCAGAATGATGAAATGGGGGTCCCTATGTCCTCCAAAAGTCTAAGCCTATAGCAGCATAACTATAGAGATAGCTCAGGATAACCTGAGCCACTCTAACTATAAGCTTTATCAAAAATGAAAGTTTTAAGCCTAGCCTTAAAAGTAGACAGGGTGTCTGCCTCACGGACTAAAACTGGTAGTTGGTTCCACAGGAGAGGAGCCTGAGAACTAAAAGATCTGCCTCCCATTCTACTTTTAGAAATTCTAGGAACCACTAGTAAACCTGCAGATTGAGAGCGAAGTGCTCTGTTAGGAACATAAGGAACAATCAGATCTCTGATATCAGATGGAGCTTGGCCATTTAAGGCTTTATATGTGAGAAGGAGGATTTTAAATTCCATTCTTGATTTAACAGGAAGCCAATGAAGAGAAGCCAGGATAGGAGAGATATGATCTCTCTTTTTCATTTTCATTAGAACTCTGGCTGCAGCATTTTGGATCAGCTGAAGGCTTTTAACTACAGTTTGTGGACTTCCTGATAGTAAAGAATTACAATAGTCCAGCCTTGAAGTAACAAATGCATGGACTAGTTTCTCAGCATCACCCCTGGACAGGATATTTCTCATTTTTGCAATGTTCCTCAGATGAAAGAAGGAAATTCTAGAAACCTCTTTGATATGGGATTTAAATGACAGGTCCTGATCAAAAATAACACCAAGATTTTTTACTTTATTATCTGAAATCAGTTTAATCCCATCCAAATGAAGTGACTGGCTAATCAGTTTCTTTTTCAGAGACTCTGGTCCAAAGACTATAACTTCTGTTTTGTCTGCATTCAGAAGCAGAAAGTTAAGAGTCATCCAGGTTTTTATGTCTTCAAGACATGCCTGTAATCTATGTAATGGGTTAGCTTCATCTGGATTTATAGACAGATATAGCTGGGTATCATCAGCATAACAGTGGAAATTAATCCCATGCTGTCTAATAATTCTACCAATTGGGAGCATGTATAAAGTAAAGAGAATTGGTCCTAGCACTGATCCCTGTGGTACTCCACAGGTAACCTTTGAGCGTGTGGAAGATCTATCATTAACGTGAACAAACTGAATTCGATCAGATAGATAAGATTTAAACCAGTCTAGTGCTGTTCCTTTAATTCCAACAAAATATTCAAGTCTTTCTAAAAGAATATTATGGTCAACTGTATCAAATGCAGCACTAAGATCCAACAGGACGAGCACAGATACAAGTCCATTATCTGAGGCCATGAGAATATCATTAGTGACTTTCACCAGAGCTGTTTCAGTGCTATGATGAGCTCTAAAGCCAGACTGAAACTCTTCAAAAAGTTCATTATGGTGGAAGTGATCGCAAACTTGTTTGGCAACTACTTTCTCAAGAATTTTGGATAAGAAAGGAAGATTGGATATAGGTCTATAATTGACCAAGTCATCTGGGTCAAGAGACGGTTTCTTAAGCAGAGGTTTAATTACAGCAACCTTAAAAGCTTTAGGTACATATCCCTGTAACAGAGATAGATTAATCACATCTAAAATGGAGGAGGAGATCAAAGGGAATACCTCCTTAAATAACCTGGTTGGAACTGGATCTAACATACAAGTTGAAGGCTTAGATGAAGACAATAATTTTGCTAATTCAGAGAGTTCAACTGGATCAAAGCAGTCTAAACCCGGTTCAGATTCCATGACTACCTCAGGTACAATCGCGGATAGAGGAGTGCTTATGATCTTATTTTTAATAAGATCAATCTTATTTATAAAGAATCCCATAAAATCATTGCTGCTAAGAGCAGGTGGAAGGGACGGTTCAACAGAGCTATGGCTCTGGGTGAGTTTGGCAACTGTATTAAAAAGAAATCTAGGATTATTCTTATTCTCCTCTATTAATGAGGAGAAGTATGCTGCTCTTGCTTTACAAAGGGTCCTCTTATACAGCAGTAAACCATTTTTCCAGACTAGGAAGGACTCTCGCAGGCCTGTGGAGCGATATTTTCTCTCCAGTTTCCTAGCATTTTGCTTCAAAGTACGCAGCTCTGCATTAAACCAAGGAGCAAGCTTTCTATTTTTAACGGTTTTCATTTTCAAAGGAGCTGCGTTGTCTAAGGCAATACGCAGAGAACTAGCAACCCCCTCAACAAAATCATCAACCTGTGAAGGGGAATAAGCTAAGCTTTTGCACTCTGCAGCACTGCTCAGTGACACAGAGCAGAGAGAAAGTGAAGCAGATTCTTTAAAATTTATAACTGCACTATCTGATAAAGATCTACTAAAATTGAACCTTCTTTTGGGGGAGGAGAACTCTGTTAAAGTAACCCTGAAGGTTATTAGAAAGTGGTCAGAGAGGACAGGGTTGTGAGGAAATACTGTTATTTCTTCACATTCTATGCCGTATGTCAGCACAAGATCCAAAGTATGAAGATGAGAATGCGTGGGACTATTCACATTTTGAACAAAGCCAATAGTGTCTAAGATAGCATTAAAGGCTGCTCTTAAGCTATCGCCTTCAATGTCAGCATGGATGTTAAAATCTCCCACTATGATGACCCTGTCAGTATTTAATACCAAATCAGAAAGGAACTCTGAAAACTCATCTAAAAATTCAGAGTAAGGACCTGGTGGACGATACAAAGTTACAAAAAGAAGAGGTTTTCTTGCCTTGAAATTTGGATCAGGGAAATTAAGGGTTAAATGTTCAAAAGAGTTGTAGGAATTAACTGTTTTGGGAGTAATCAGTAAGTCAGACTCGAAGATTGTTGCTACTCCTCCTCCTCGCCCAGAACTTCTGGGGATGTGAAAATTTAAATAGCTTGAAGGAGTTGCCTCATTTATGCTCACATAATCCTCTTGCTGCAGCCAGGTTTCTGTAAGGCAAAAGGCTTAGACTGCTGGAGGACATAGGGACCCCTTTTTCATCATTCTGCTTCATTCTATCTCTATTCTCCCACTCTGCAGAATCTGTTAGTTCAATCTCTAACGTTCTGCTCTCTCTGCTTTTTCTCATCATAATAGCAGAACCGTCCCATTACAACCAGGACCGTCCGTCCCAATACAACCAGTACCGTCCGTCCCACTACAACCAGGACCGTCCGTCCCACTACAACCAGGACCGTCCGTCCCACTACAACCAGTACCGTCCGTCCCACTACAACCAGTACCGTCCGTCCTACTACAACCAGTACCGTCCCACTACAACCAGTACCGTCCGTCCCACTACAACCAGTACCGTCCGTCCCACTACAACCAGTACCGTCCGTCCTACTACAACCAGTACCGTCCCACTACAACCAGTACCGTCCGATTACAACCAGGACCGTCCCACTACAACCATGACCGTCCCACTACAACCAGTACCGTCCGTCCCACCACAACCAGTACCGTCCGTCCTACTACAACCAGTACCGTCCGATTACAACCAGGACCGTCCCACTACAACCATGACCGTCCCACTACAACCAGTACCGTCCGTCCCACTACAACCAGTACCGTCCGATTACAACCAGGACCGTCCCACTACAACACGGACCATCCCATTACAACCAGGACCGTCCGATTACAACAGGGACCGTCCAACTACAACCAGTACCGTCCTTCCCACTCTAACCAGGACCGTCCCACTACAACACGGACGTCCCACTCTAACCAGGACTGTCCCATTACAACCAGGACTGTCCCACTCTAACTAGGACCGTCCCACTACAACCAGGACCTTCCCACTACAACACGGACCGTCCCACTCTAACCAGGACAGATCCATTGCAACCAGGACCGACCCATTACAACTAGGACCGTCCCATTACAACCAGGACTGTCCCACTCTAACCAGGACCTCCAACTACAACCAGGACCGGCCATCCCACTTTAACCAGGACCGACCGTCCCACTTTAACCAGGACCGTCCATCCCACTCTAACCAGGACCGTCCATCCCACTCTAACCAGGACCGTCCCACTCTAACCAGGACCGTCCCACTCTAACCAGGACCGTCCCACTCTAACCAGGACCGTCCCACTCTAACCAGGACCGTCCCACTCTAACCAGGACCGTCATACTCTAACCAGGACCGTCCCACTCTAACCAGGACATTCCCACTCTAACCAGGACATTCCCACTCCAACTAGGACCGTCCCACTCTAACCAGGACCGTCATACTCTAACCAGGACCGTCCCACTCTAACCAGGACCGTCATACTCTAACCAGGACCGTCCCACTCTAACCAGGACCGTCATACTCTAACCAGGACCGTCATACTTTAACCAGGACCGTCATACTCCAACTAGGACCGTCCCACTCTAACCAGGACCGTCATACTCCAACTAGGACCGTCCCACTCTAACCAGGACCGTTCCACTCTAACCAGGACCCTCCCACTCTAACCAGGACCGTCATACTCTAACCAGGACCCTCCCACTCTAACCAGGACCGTCCCACTCTAACCAGGACCGTCCCACTCTAACCAGGACCGTTCCACTCCAACCAGGACCCTCCCACTCCAACCAGGACCCTCCCACTCTAACCAGGACTGTCCCACTCCAACCAGGACCGTCCCACTCCAACCAGGACCCTCCCACTCCAACCAGGACCCTCCCACTCTAACCAGGACCGTCATACTCTAACCAGGACCCTCCCACTCCAACTAGGACCGTCCCACTCCAACTAGGACCGTCCCACTCTAACCAGGACCGTTCCACTCTAACCAGGACCCTCCCACTCTAACCAGGACCGTCATACTCTAACCAGGACCCTCCCACTCTAACCAGGACCGTCCCACTCTAACCAGGACCGTCCCACTCTAACCAGGACCGTCCCACTCTAACCAGGACCCTCCCACTCCAACCAGGACCCTCCCACTCTAACCAAGACTGTCCCACTCCAACCAGGACCCTCCCACTCTAACCAGGACCGTCCCACTCCAACCAGGACCCTCCCACTCTAACCAGGACTGTCCCACTCCAACCAGGACCCTCCCACTCTAACCAGGACCGTCCCACTCCAACCAGGACCCTCCCACTCTAACCAGGACCGTCCCACTCCAACCAGGACCCTCCCACTCTAACCAGGACTGTCCCACTCCAACCAGGACCCTCCCACTCTAACCAGGACCCTCCCACTCTAACCAGGACCGTCATACTCTAACCAGGACCCTCCCACTCTAACCAGGACCGTCCCACTCTAACCAGGACCGTCCCACTCTAACCAGGACCGTCCCACTCTAACCAGGACCCTCCCACTCCAACCAGGACCCTCCCACTCTAACCAAGACTGTCCCACTCCAACCACGACCCTCCCACTCTAACCAGGACCGTCCCACTCCAACCAGGACCCTCCCACTCTAACCAGGACTGTCCCACTCCAACCAGGACCCTCCCACTCTAACCAGGACCGTCCCACTCCAACCAGGACCCTCCCACTCTAACCAGGACCGTCCCACTCCAACCAGGACCCTCCCACTCTAACCAGGACTGTCCCACTCCAACCAGGACCCTCCCACTCTAACCAGGACCGTCCCACTCTAACCAGGACCGTCCCACTCCAACCAGGACCGTCCCACTCCAACCAGGACCCTCCCACTCCAACCAGGACCCTCCCACTCTAACCAGGACTGTCCCACTCCAACCAGGACCGTCCCACTCCAACCAGGACCCTCCCACTCCAACCAGGACCCTCCCACTCTAACCAGGACCGTCATACTCTAACCAGGACCCTCCCACTCCAACTAGGACCGTCCCACTCCAACTAGGACCGTCCCACTCTAACCAGGACCGTTCCACTCTAACCAGGACCCTCCCACTCTAACCAGGACCGTCATACTCTAACCAGGACCCTCCCACTCTAACCAGGACCGTCCCACTCTAACCAGGACCGTCCCACTCTAACCAGGACCGTCCCACTCTAACCAGGACCCTCCCACTCCAACCAGGACCCTCCCACTCTAACCAAGACTGTCCCACTCCAACCAGGACCCTCCCACTCTAACCAGGACCGTCCCACTCCAACCAGGACCCTCCCACTCTAACCAGGACTGTCCCACTCCAACCAGGACCCTCCCACTCTAACCAGGACCGTCCCACTCCAACCAGGACCCTCCCACTCTAACCAGGACCGTCCCACTCCAACCAGGACCCTCCCACTCTAACCAGGACTGTCCCACTCCAACCAGGACCCTCCCACTCTAACCAGGACCGTCCCACTCTAACCAGGACCGTCCCACTCTAACCAGGACCCTCCCACTCTAACCAGGACTGTCCCACTCCAACCAGGACCCTCCCACTCCAACCAGGACCGTCCCACTCTAACCGGGACCGTCCCACTCTAACCAGGACCGTCCCACTCCAACCAGGACCCTCCCACTCTAACCAGGACTGTCCCACTCTAACCAGGACCGTCCCACTCTAACCAGGACCCTCCCACTCTAACCAGGACTGTCCCACTCCAACCAGGACCCTCCCACTCTAACCAGGACTGTCCCACTCCAACCAGGACCCTCCCACTCCAACCAGGACCGTCCCACTCTAACCAGGACCCTCCCACTCTAACCAGGACTGTCCCACTCCAACCAGGACCCTCCCACTCTAACCAGGACCGTCCCACTCTAACCAGGACCGTCCCACTCTAACCAGGACCCTCCCACTCCAACCAGGACCCTCCCACTCTAACCAGGACCCTCCCACTCTAACCAGGACTGTCCCACTCCAACCAGGACCCTCCCACTCCAACCAGGACCCTCCCACTCTAACCAGGACCGTCCCACTCTAACCAGGACCCTCCCACTCTAACCAGGACTGTCCCACTCCAACCAGGACCCTCCCACTCCAACCAGGACCGTCCCACTCTAACCAGGACCGTCCCACTCTAACCGGGACCGTCCCACTCTAACCAGGACCGTCCCACTCTAACCGGGACCGTCCCACTCCAACCAGGACCCTCCCACTCTAACCAGGACCCTCCCACTCCAACCAGGACCCTCCCACTCCAACCAGGACCGTCCCACTCTAACCGGGACCGTCCCAGTCTAACCAGGACCGTCCCACTCTAACCAGGACCCTCCCACTCCAACCAGGACCGTCCCACTCTAACCGGGACCGTCCCAGTCTAACCAGGACCCTATCTGCATCAGGAGTCTGACCTTGGCGTTGGATTTCTTCTGGATGCCCTCATAACTGGCTCCGTCCTCCGTCTGCGGGATGCGAGGGGCGTTCCCGTCAGCGATGAGCTGCACCGCCTCCACCTGAAACACCAGCCCACATTCAGTCTGAGGAACAAACATCTCCACGTTCAGGAGGCTCCTGCAGGTTACCATGGCTTTGATGCCCTCTGGGAACAGGAAGCGGTTGTACAGCGTGTCCACGGTGTCGTTGGGCTCCACGGCGCATTCCCTCTGCAGCAGGATGGGCCCCGTGTCCAAACCGTCGTCGGCCCAGAACACCGTGAAGCCAGCTTTTTTATCACCGTGGATCAGAGTCCTGGAGAAAACGTCACATCAAAGGAAAACTCATGAGAGGAACAAAAAGCTGGCGGCCATTTTGAGCTCCTGAACCTTCAGGCTGAGGAGCAGAAACCAAACGTCTCACCAGTTGATGGCAGAAGCTCCTCTGTGCAGAGGTAAGATGGACGGGTGGTAGATGATGGAGCCGTGCTGGGGATGGTCGATCACGTTCATAGGGATGAACTGGGAGCAGAAGGGCATGACGTTTAGCTCCGCCCCCACTGACTTGTAGGCGTCAACCACGTCCTGGATAGGCTTTCCTTTCACACGCCACCTGGGAAACTTGAACACTGGCGTGCCGTCCTTCTCCGCCGCCACCGCTGTCAGAGGAGGAAAGGGTTAGACGGGTTTACGGGATGGCATTAAAGATGGCGGAAGGCCTGAAGAGAAACGACCCACTAAAGATCAAACCTAAAGGAACCGTAAAGCTTTTCCCTGTCAGGACCTCAGAGCAGCAGCAGAGCCAGGCTGAAGGTCCCGGCAGGAAAACATTTATTAAACCGACAAACTGTTTGACCAAAAACATTCAGCTTCAAAAACACTGAACCTTCAATGGAAATTTGTTCCATTATTTTAGCGGCAAGGAAAACTTTTTGCATGTTTTTGATGAAAAAAAAATTATCCAGAGAAAAGTTTCCAAAAGTTGTTTTAATAAAAAAAAGAGAGCAACTGATGTTTTCTCAGATTTTGATTCTTTTTTTCTAATTAATTTGTATATTTTATTTATTCAAATATTTTTTAATAAATTTTACAAATTTCGACAAGGAGTGATCAGAACCGGTCTGAACCGGTTCAGCATCATGGAGATGAGCTCCATGATGCTGAACCGGTCTGAACCGGTTCAGCATCATGGTGACCCGGAGCCAGAAGCACGGCAGCAGAGTAATAAACACAGCAGCTCAGTTCTAGATCCGTCTGGTTCTGCTTAACGTTCTGCAGCGCCACACATGAGCAGCAGGACAGGACGGCGTGGTGATGCTACATGGAAACATTTAACTGGATCAGATCAGAATCCCCTCTCTGTGCCACACTGAGGCTCTTCCAGCACAGACAATGGAGTCAGTCTCCCTCAGCTAACACGAGATAAAAGCACCTCTTTGTCTGGAGGAACAGCACAGTCCAAGCATCTACCTCAGATCCCACTGCACAGATCCAGGACAAACGCCCTGCAAACCTCCACCAAGGCTGCATCTACCTCTGACATGAGAAACAGCTTCCCTCCACTGAGGTTATGTTGGGCAGCAGGTAGCAAGCAGCACCTGGAAGCAAGCTCCGCCTGGTTCTCCTGGCCTGACATCATCAAATTGGTCACGATGGAATGGATGCTAACGGGATGGATGCTAATGAGATGGATGCTAACGGGATGGATGCTAACGGGATGGATGCTAATGAGATGGATGCTAACGGGATGGATGCTAACGGGATGGATGCTAACGGGATGGATGCTAATGAGATGGATGCTAACGGGATGTATGCTAACGGGATGTATGCTAACGGGATGGATGCTAACGGGATGGATGCTGCTGCTTCTTCTAGAATGAATCAATAAAACCCTGAAGAAAACATCAAGTTTTTTTTCTGGATTTTTCCATCTAGAAAACATTTTCTTTTCTTGAAACAATAATGGAACAAATGTCACTCCATACAGTTCTATGGATTTAAACTGACCCACATCATAGCTGAGTTTGTTGCCAAGTAGGTTTGCACTAACAAGGAGTTTGAGTTGGTGTTGATGGAGCAGACACATATATATATATATATATATATATATATATATAAAATACAATCTGTAAATAAATATCCACTGGAAAACAGAAGATGCTACGTTGGTGTAGCTTGGTGTATGACAGCTTAGCCTGGATGGATGTTCTTCCTTATTTAATAAAATCATCTTACCTATTTCTATTTTTAATTATTTTTACGACATCATTTGGCGAACAATAATAATAATAATAACAAATAGTTGGTAAATTTTAAAAGTTAGTTTTTTTGGTGTGATTTGATGGGTTTTAGTTTCAACAGGAAACAGCTGATTGTTTCTTAAAGTCTGATTTAGTTAATTAAAAAGATCAAGAAAGGAAAGAAAGATTCAGGCGTTAAAATCATCTTTGAAGCGGTTTACTCACCCAGAGGGTCGGCCTTGCCGTCTCTATCAGGAACGGTGAACACGCCCACCACCTTGTGACCCTGCTTCCTCAGGTTGCTGTAAACCTCTTGGCCAAACAGACTCTGACCAATAATGGCTAATTTCAGCTTATTCTGGTAATAATGCTGAAAAACAAAAACAAACAATCTGTCAGATTATTGCAGCTGAGATGCTAATAGGATCGAACAAACGTTCCCCACATCTAAAAAGAAAGTAAAGAGAGTTCCTAAACATGGGCTGAACTATGTTTAACCCCAACTGGTGTTCAGTTTCCCAGTCTGGGGGCCCAGCGCCCTGGATTCCCACAGCAGTGAACACATCTTCCTCTGGTTTGATCAGAATGTTTCCAACCTGTGGAGGTTATAGCTAGAGCTATACGGATGAACAGCTTATTTATACCACTGCTTTAAAATGACTCCATCAACAGATTCATGGTCAGAAATATAAAATCATGCTTTTCATTTTGCTCTATTTGCAAACTGAACCTGCAGCCAGAGGAGGAGCTAAATTTATGCAGAATCCTAAAGTTGTTTTCCTTCAGTTAAAGCTCCACTGATTACGCAACACTTTCCGCCCCTCAGAGGGCTTCTTTCTGCTGGGGAGTCAGGAGGGCATGGCAGGGGCCCCTCCCCTCTGACAGGAGCCGCTCTCAGGTTTCAGATATGGAGTCAATTATGATCCCTAGTTTTTGTAAATTAATTTGAAAAAAATAAACAAAATCCAGGAATTATTTTTTCTTTTTAAGATATGAAACATCAGATTATATATATATATATATTTTTTTTTTTTTTTACAGAATTTCTTTTCTGGATTAAGTTTTATTATTTGCATTTTTTTCTCTGAGTCTCTGGGGGTTTGAGCTTGAAATTAAGCGAAAGTGCTAAAAATAAAAATAACAAAATAAATAAACATTTCTAAATTTATTTCAAAAGCAATAATTTGAAAACAAAACATGAGAAAACAGTGAAGCTATTTTTAAATTAAAACCTTCTTCAGATTGTTTTTATAAATCAGCGAAACCAGAGTGACTCCAGTTTCCTTGGTGATGCGTTCAAAGGCAGCTAGTAAAGCAGAGAGACAGCCTGTTCTGCATGCAGGAGGCAGAAAGCTGCGGGACTAACGGCTCCTGATCGGGATGGTTTAGATCAACTGAAAGCAGAAAGAGTCTCAGCTCCGGTGGAGGAGCGCTGTTACTCACTGAGGAGGTGGAGAACCTCCTGAAGACGCTCCCCGCTGTCCGCAGCATCATGGCGGTGTGGCTCCGTCTGTCCTGCAGCTTGCGCTCCGGAGCTCTGCGCGCCGCCGCTGCTCCAACCGGGCTTATGTGTGTGCGTCAGCGTGCGCGCGCGCGGTGAGCGAGACAGAGCCAGCAGAAACTCGCCACGCCACGCCACGGCCACGGAACAACCGCGGAGATAAACGGCTCGCGGCCACGTAGCGCCCAGCGTGCGTGCGCGATCACGCTGCGCGTTCTTGTCAGAGATGCTGAGCTGCAGGCCTTCCTATAACACTGGAAGTAAACTAAATATTAAAGCTCAGTTTCCTTTATTTCTGCACCAGATTATGGCTACTTAAAGCAGCTTAAAGTTTGCAATAAGGAAGTTTAATTGTAGTAAACCTTAAATATACTTCAATAAAGCATATACTGCATATACTAGTAGTACATAGATGAGTACCTGCTGCGTACTTCAGTGTATTCAGTATTTAACCCTGTAACAGGAAACTAAAGCAGCCGTTCTGCCGACTCACGGAAAATAATTACAGATTTATTATATTTTTATTAATGAAAACAAACTTAAAGGAATAGTGGAGAATTTCATTTTTCTAAAGCCCCGCCCCCTTCACTGTAAAAGAAATGCACATGCACAACCCTGGACCCGCTCACTACAGAGAACGCCTGTTACACGCGTGTGAGCGTGCACGAGGAGACGTGGCTGTTTAATAGTCGCCGTCTGCATCGCTCACACCAGCTTAGCTTCATAAAGGAGGTTTTTCTCTCTGTCAGACTCACCGGCGGTCAGTGAAAATAGTGACATAAACGCACCACCAGGATGATTGACAGCTAGGAGCACCACTCATTGAGATGATCCACCCAGAAATGAAAGATCCTCCACTATAGCTTTAAGTAATTACATTCATTTAAAATACATTTATTAAATGAAATAATCATTTCAATTATTTTAATGTGTTCATTTAATGGAAATATTTAATTATAATTGAAAGGTAAATTTAGGATGCAGAGGTAAATATGACGTCAAATTATTTATTTAAAGGAGCATTAAGGAAAATAATCCAGATTCCTCAGAGATCATAATGAAACTATCTCAGCCCCTTCAGGGTCACTTTAGGAGCCGCTCTACTTTAAAACATGTTGGTAAACTTATGTCCTAATTTAGTCCAAGGAAGAATTTAATCAGAAAACTTTCCAGTAAACCAGAAGATGTTCGATAATAAACTGAAGTAAAAACTAAATGTTTTACCAACTAAAAGGAATTCATTCATGAAAAGGAAGAGAAGCTTTAAGTGGATCTAATCGCTCGTTTAAAGTTTGAATTTAGCATCAAGTTTAAAAATGATCGGGCAATAATCATCTTATCTACTTTGACTAGGCCGTTATCAAACATTAGTCGTTTTATTTTAGTTCAGATCGATTTTTCCTGCCGTCCTCAAACGAGAGCAGGAAAGCTCAGCCCGTTGCATCACACCACCACCACCGTGTTTAACTGCAGAGAAGCGCAGGTGAAGGAGGCCGTCCTCTCCTGGGAACATTCACCACTTTTTAACCTTTCCTCCATTTTATGCCGCTCAGTGACAGGCGGCTGCTTTTTAATGTTGCTTCTAGTTAATGAAGTCCTGATGTTTTATTTTTAGATTAAAAATGAAAATGTTTCTTTAAAAGAAACGACATTCAGGAAAAGGCAGCTCAGCCTAAAGCATCCGGATGGAGAGCAGCCATCCTTAGAAACAAAATCATTCTTTACTTTTTGATCATATAGAAATCTGTCCAGAAGCACAAATAGAATCTAATCTTTCTACTTTCCAGCAGTGAGCGATCAGCATGCTGAGGCGTCATGGCTGCCCTGATGTGGATCTTTGGACGGTTCATCTCAGCCAGAAGCAAACCCATCAGGCAGCAGCTGAACCGGACCGCCCTGCTCAGGTTCCAGAGGAGCAAAGGTTGCAGCGATCAGTGGCCGACTGGCAGCGGGACGCAATCAGCAGAGCGGCGCCGCCTCCCTGGAACATCACTCAGAAAGATAACCACACCTTTTCCTCATTTCATCGCTTTAAAATCACAAACTCAACTGATTTTAAAGGTTTTTCACACACAAAAAAAAATCCAGGAGGATTTTATATGGAGGGAATTTTGTTCCAATATTGTTGCAAAGAACCGTTTTTGTAAATAAAACAATCACAGAATGAAACTTTGAAAAATCAAAAAAAGGTTTAAAGAGCGACTTTTTGTATTTTATTTGAAAATGTTATTTTATAGACTTTATATTTTCACCTTTTTAATGCTGACTTTAGAAAAAAAAACATTTTAGAATTGCTTCTTACAGATTATTTTCCTCCATAGACAAAAACTGGTCTGTTAAAAGCAAATATAAAAGAAAACAAACTGTTCTAAGTATTAAATCTGTAAAAAAAAAAAAAAAAAAGTGAAACAAATATATACCTTGAAAAATAAAACATGAAAAGAAAATTAGATCAAGAAACACAAAAATTATTCTCAAAACCTTTTTTGTTATTAAGACGTTTTTAAAGTTTCATTTCTGAACTAAATAAAAAAAATAAATCCCATTTACAAAACGCTTTCTTTTTGCAACAATGGAGCAACATTCACTCCATATATTTAGACCAAAGGGTTTTAGTCAAACATGATTGGTCAGAACGGCCTAGTCAAAGCCCAGAACTGAACTCCAATGAGAATCTGTGGAAAACATAAAACTTTCTGTCAATAAACGACTTTTCTACCCAAACCAGCAGCTGAAACGTTCTGAGAGGTTGAATATTTCTGCAGAGAAACTGGATGTTGGACTCAAAGAAAGAGAAGAACAAGGAAACAGGAGGAGGTGACATTTATTCTGGAGCATTCCAGGTGAAAGACGAAGCGAGGAGGCGGCGCTCCTCCCCTCATCCTTAGTGCGTTTCCAGGTGTGCTTCGTCTTCTCCAGGAACTTTGCTGCCACATATGGCGCTAACTTCACCACATAAAACACGTCGGGAGAAAAATAGTGAAAAGCCGACCGAGTGATTCAGGTTCTCCGTCTGCGGTCGATGGAAATCTGCGCTGCAGGCGGAGTTCCACAGCGAGGCTCGTTGCTTCTGGTTCTTTACTCTCACAACAGGTGCAGAAATGAAACGCTCCCCATCAGCATCAAACTCCAGACGGGTGAGGGAGGGGGGGGGGCAGAGATCACAGGAAGCGGATTCCTGCTCCGAACTGGACGCCGTCACATATCCTAGGAGACAAAATGGAGGAGAGGTGAAGTCATGGCGCCGCCTGAGGCGTTTGATGGCGCGGGCTCTGGTACCTGTCTCCGCTCTGGACCCCCATGGGGACGCAGTAATTCAGCTCCAGCCTGGCGATGTTTCCCAGCCGCAGCACGATGCCGGCGCCGTACGACCAGCGGATGCTCTCTGCCAGCCTCTGCAGGTGAGCCTTAGGTCCCTCACCTGCACAGAACCAGACCAGCGCGTCACCTTCAGGGACGCCGTCCATTTCAGGGACGCCGTCCATTTCAGGGACGCTTTCCTATTCAGGGACACTGTCCATTTCAGGGACGCCTTTCAGGGACATTGTCCATTTACCATCAAACTGCAGAAATAAAAAAAAATACCAAAGACAGACTAATGTCTAAATAATAAAGCTGCACATAAAAACATTCATGTTATATTTTAACGCGTTTATTTAATAGAAACATTTTTGTCTTTTTTCTCCTAAATAAGCTGCAAAACAGACCAGTTAAAAAAAAGAAAAGAAAAGAGGTGAAAGTGTTTAACTTTATTCACAGGGGATTTTATTTGCATTTATTTAGGCTATAATGGAGGATTTTGATGACCCGCCCCCTCCTCTTAGAAACAGCACATGTGCGACCCTGCGCCCAATCAGAGGGAGCGCCCTGTAACACGCGCGTTGGAGCACATTTCTCCTCCAGGAGGCGCAGGAGCTCAGATGGATCTCAGCTCAACCGTATTTATAAATGAAACGTTTCTGTTGATAGAACTATTGGTTCATTAAAGCAGGACCTGCTGGCATCCGTCTGTCTGCAGGGGACATCTGGACGCGTTTGCAGGTGAATCTACAGCCACCGTTTAACTGCTAATGATCTAAATTAATAAATAAAGTTATCTTCTCTGGAAAGTAACAATCTGGAGGTAGATAACTTTGACCTGCAGATTCCTCCAATTAGCCTAAACTGCATCAGAGGGAAGCCGTACCTGCGCTTTCAGTGGACGCCATCAAACGTCCTCCCAAAAACTCTCTGCTCCGCTTTCTTTCTTCTCATCCGCTTCATAGAAACTCTTCTGACCTTCGGCCATTTTCAAAAAATGGCGGTTAGAAAGGCGAGCTTCAAGGACTGAAACCGTAGCCAACCACAGAACAAGCATACGGCTAACGGACGAGCTCATTGGACGGCCTGACAAACACATCCCCTGAATGATTGACAGTTAGGAGGACCACTGATTGAGATGATCCACCCGGAAATAGAACCTCCTCCTTTAAGAGAAGCAAACCGCGTTCGTTAATTTTAGCAGAATAATAAAGTTTGGTGGAAATTTGAAACTCTGATAATTATTATAATCTACATCCCAGCAAACAAACATCTAATAACATCAGTCATTATTTGAGGAAAATTAGAAAAAATAAAACATGAAAACATAAAATCTGAGAAAACAGCAAATTTAAAAGTTTTGTTAAAAGTTTAACAAAATGTTTTTCTTCCTAAAATCTTTAAATTTTAAAAGCCGCTGTTAACTTGTATCAATAATGGATCAGAATTCACTCCGTAGAACAAAAAGCTTTTCTGTTTCCTGTCTTTCATTGAATGAAACTATGTGAAAGTTTAGGGATTAAACATGAAGACAGGAAGACATGAAGACATGAAGACAGGAAGACAGGAAGACAGGAAGACATGAAGACATGAAGACATGAAGACAGGAAGACAGGAAGACAGGAAGACAGGAAGACAGGAAGACAGGAAGACAGGAAGACAGGAAGACATGAAGACATGAAGACATGAAGACAGGAAGACATGAAGACATGAAGACAGGAAGACAGGAAGACATGAAGACATGAAGACATGAAGACATGAAGACATGAAGACAGGAAGACAGGAAGACAGGAAGACAGGAAGACAGGAAGACAGGAAGACAGGAAGACATGAAGACATGAAGACATGAAGACAGGAAGACATGAAGACATGAAGACATGAAGACAGGAAGACAGGAAGACATGAAGACAGGAAGACAGGAAGACAGGAAGACAGGAAGACATGAAGACATGAAGACATGAAGACATGAAGACAGGAAGACATGAAGACAGGAAGACATGAAGACATGAAGACATGAAGACATGAAGACAGGAAGACAGGAAGACAGGAAGACATGAAGACATGAAGACAGGAAGACATGAAGACATGAAGACAGGAAGACATGAAGACATGAAGACAGGAAGACATGAAGACATGAAGACAGGAAGACATGAAGACAGGAAGACAGGAAGACATGAAGACATGAAGACATGAAGACAGGAAGACAGGAAGACATGAAGACATGAAGACATGAAGACATGAAGACAGGAAGACATGAAGACATGAAGACATGAAGACAGGAAGACAGGAAGACATGAAGACAGGAAGACAGGAAGACAGGAAGACAGGAAGACAGGAAGACATGAAGACATGAAGACAGGAAGACATGAAGACAGGAAGACATGAAGACAGGAAGACAGGAAGACAGGAAGACATGAAGACATGAAGACATGAAGACAGGAAGACATGAAGACATGAAGACATGAAGACATGAAGACAGGAAGACATGAAGACATGAAGACAGGAAGACATGAAGACATGAAGACATGAAGACATGAAGACAGGAAGACATGAAGACATGAAGACAGGAAGACATGAAGACATGAAGACATGAAGACATGAAGACATGAAGACAGGAAGACAGGAAGACAGGAAGACATGAAGACAGGAAGACAGGAAGACATGAAGACATGAAGACATGAAGACATGAAGACAGGAAGACATGAAGACAGGAAGACATGAAGACATGAAGACATGAAGACAGGAAGACATGAAGACATGAAGACATGAAGACATGAAGACAGGAAGACATGAAGACATGAAGACATGAAGACATGAAGACATGAAGACATGAAGACATGAAGACATGAAGACAGGAAGACAGGAAGACAGGAAGACAGGAAGACAGGAAGACAGGAAGACATGAAGACAGGAAGACAGGAAGACATGAAGACATGAAGACATGAAGACATGAAGACAGGAAGACAGGAAGACATGAAGACATGAAGACATGAAGACATGAAGACATGAAGACATGAAGACATGAAGACATGAAGACAGGAAGACATGAAGACATGAAGACATGAAGACATGAAGACATGAAGACATGAAGACAGGAAGACAGGAAGACAGGAAGACATGAAGACATGAAGACAGGCTGTCGGTTCACAGTAGAAGCAAACAAGCAGCAGATAAGAAGCAGAAACAAACGACATCAGAAGGATTTCCTTATCTGTGCAAACAGACCCCCCCACCCCGCCGTCCCCCCCCCCATCCCCCCATCCCCCCCCACCCGTTCCCCCACCCACCGTAGTTGAGGTTGCACAGGTTCCCGGCATTGAGGAAGAAGTGTGTCCTGAAAAGGTCTCCGAAGCCGCCCCTCCCGGGCCTGAAGGGTAGGGGGGTGTAGAGGTGCAGACCACCTGCCCAGTAGGCCTCCCCCCCCAGATAGTCACCTGGAACCCAAACAGGCGGCTTTAGGACGCTGCGGTCAGGACGCCGCCGTCACGCTGCGCTCTGGTTTTACCTTCACTCTGAGGACCGATGCTGTACATCCCAAACCCCCGCACGCTGGTGGGGCCCCCCAGGTAGAACCTGGACACAGACCAACGCTTTGCTCACGCTGCAACACCTCAACAGTCTGACAATGAAATATCCTGGCAGGGTTACCTGTCAGCGATGCAGGAAGGCTGGCCGGCGAGGGGATAGAGCATCCCCCCCCACAGAGAAGCAGAGAACACCTGGAATGACAAAGAGGTTAACAGCGCCCTCTGGTGGCTAGGTGAATCCCATTCCTGCTCGTTTCTTTCCCACCGAGTCCCAGAAAAGTTTTCTGTTGAGCTGGATCTCAAAATCCTCCTTCAGGAATCGAGCGTCTCCCCCCGAGTATCCCGCCACTTCCTGCCAGACGGGAGAAAAAGAAAAGATTAAAATGAATCTCAGTCTTCAGCGCAGCGTTGGTGGCTTTGATCTTTCAGTATTTTAGGAGAATAAAGCATCGTTTTGTTTTGATTCGGTTACCATGGCGACCGGATTTCTCTGATTCAATTTTCAGAGAACAACGTCTCAGGATGGAATGAAGGATATTTAAAGAATAAAAACGTCTTTATTGTCCCACAATAATAATAATAATAATAATAATAATAATAATAATCTAAGCACTCGGCCGTCCCTCCCCTGAACAGCCGCTAGTTTTCCGCATGGCTTCCATTTCTGGCCTTTAGAGGCGCCTTCAGGAGCGACTCAGCAGAACTTTGCGTTTTGCTGAGTCAGAGGCTCGATGAGCGAACAGACTTGGTCTGATGAATGTTACACTGAGACCCGGCTGCGGCACAGCGGCGTCCTGCAGCTTTAACGGCGGCTCGTGTCCCTGCTGCGCGTAGCACCTTATCCACCATCTTTGATGGATAAAATAAAAACGGATATTTTACAGACTGACCTGGTTGATGCGAAGTAAGGCTCCTCTGCTGGGAAAGATGGCGGAGTTCCTGGAATCGATGGCCATGGAGTGCTGCAGACAAAACACAGCGTCTCTGTTATTCTAGAGATCGGCGCCGCGTCTCACGGTAAAACCAGGAAAGGACGTTACTGAGAGGGCAGATTTCAGCGAGTGTCCGCTCTCCTCCCGCACTGCGAAGGAGGCGCTGCGTGCCAGGCAGCCCAGCTCCCTCCACACCCCCTCCCACTTCAGCGTGTGGCTCGTCACGCCCACAGGAAACTGCAAAGACCAGGAAAAGAGGCGGGTCAGCGGGCGCCGCCGTTAGGGTGGGACCTGCAGGGATGGAGAAGCGGCGCCGTACGTTCAGCTCTGCAGACACGCCTCTGTCCGTCTCCTTCAGGGAGCTCCAGGGAAACTGACCCGTAACTTTATACAGGTTCAGAGTCAGGCTGAAGGACACAGAGATGTTAGAAATCCTCAGAAGGATGACATCATAGCTGTTCAGGAATGATGTCACGTACTTGCGTTCGAAGTAGCCGGGCTGCGGCTTGAAGAAGGACAGGCCGTAGGACGTCTCCTTGGTCCCGTAGGAGAACTGGAAGGTCAGCTTCTCGGCGCGGCCGAACACGTTAGGCAGCTTTAGCCCCAGAACCTGAAGGACACGGCAGAAGATGGGCGGCCATCAGCGGCGGCCTCCTGGGTGTGCCGGCGGCGGCGGCGCGTTTCTCACCATGCTTCCTTCGTTGTTGCCGACCATGGTGTTGTAGCTTCCCGTCAGCCTCTTGATCTCCGTCACCTCGAAGGTCACATCGAGGCCGTTGGGCAGAGCGTCTTTCCCTGAGGGAGAAGCAGTCACAGCTGGTTGGTTGAGTCCGGCGAGCAGCAGGCGGCTCTAAGCGAGCGGCGCGGCGCGGTTACCTTCTGATGTGTCGATGAGGACCTCCACCTCTTTGAAGATGCCCAGGCGGAGCAGCCTCAGCCTGGCCACGTGAGATCTCTTCATCACCTGAAACAAAATGGCCGTTCACTCTCTGACGGGCACACGGATTAAACGGGACGCGCGGCGCAGGGAGGAACGTACGTCGATGAGATTCTTGGCGTGGAAAACATCGGAGATCTCGTATCCCAGCAGGTCTTCCTTGGTTCTGCCTAAACCTTGGATGTTGACGTGTTGGACGACAACCTGCCATGAAAGGTGATTATTGGCCGTTTAGACAGTTTAGACGCTCTGATTGGTTCAACTTTTAACATGTTAGCATCGAGCAGAACAGGAGGGGGCCACCGGGGGCGCTATGGAGGACATTTTGTTACATTTTTACTAGAAAAGAACATATTTTATGAGAAATTGGATAAAAAAAATAGATATTGATATGAATCTATATTTATTTTTCAAACTTTGCTAATAAAATAGCTTTTTTTCAGATTTTGTAAAAAGAAAGATTTTTTATAACCTTTTTTTTTTTTTTAAATCAACTTTTAGAAATTAAATTTCCAGATCCGCTTCTCTTCACTTCCAGCCTAATCCCGACGTTCCCTCTAGACCAGTTAAAAAGTTGCTACCGTCCAGCAGAACAATGGAAAGGCATTGTTGATGCCCCGCCCCCAGAAATGAAGACAACCTAATCTTGAAAATGCAATTGGAAAAAGATTAATTTGAAAACGTATATATATTATAATTAAAACTTTTTCCAAAGTTTTATTTCTGGATTGCATTTTTTTTCTTTTTTTTAAATAAACCATGTTTTTTGCTTGTAACAATAATGGAACAAAGTTTACTCCATAGAAATTTAAGAAAAAAAAAAAAATCCCACAATTGTTTTTTCCTTTTGTTGTAATTTTTTTTTCTGTGTTATTAAATAAAACCTGAAGCTCTGCATCATTTTAACATCAACAACTTTTTTGGGGGGCATGTGTCTAAAGATGGAGGATGGCGTTAATGTGGCATGGCGTTAATGTGGCGTGGCGTTCACGTGGCGTTCATGAAGCCCAGCGGCTCGGCAGTACGCAGCTGCTCACATCTTTGTTTTCCAGGACTTCCTGTTTGGACTCGGTCTCCGGCTCCGGAGGCTCCATCAGGTCATCGGGGTTGAGGCCAAGATGGCGGCCGTGCATCGGGAGCGGATCCAGACTCTGCAACCAGATCAAAGCAGTTAGCAAACATCAAAGAGTTGATCTTTTTAAACTGATGAATCTTGCTTCGGTTTTATTCTGCAGGGACTCGTTCTAGACTTTAGCTTCTGTGGCGTTCATCTTTAGCGTCTGAATAAATTAACAATAAATTTAAATTAGATCTAAAATAGATTTATTGGACTATGATGAAAACTAGTGATGTCATGAGATGAGCGAGGCTTCCAGTAATGGAGGGGGCGTTTCCCTAAAGCGCGTGTCGAGGCGTGACTCATTTAGGGGAGGGGCTAAAATTGATGACGTCCGAAGCCTTTCTACCGTGGAACCATGTGACCGTTTCAGGAAGCGTGGAAACTAAACAGCCTCAGGACTCAGTGGAGATGTGGGAGCTGCTGCAGCTGGATAGATTCTGAGCATAGATTGGCTGGATGAACAACACATCTAGTTTGGGTGGATTAAACCATCAGCAAACCGCTGGTTACTGATCTAACTTTAGCGTTAACTAGTTTTGCTTTCTTATGGGCAGTTACCGTTCCTGGTGGCGTCCGCTACTTCCACTCCTGTGGTTGTTGGTTCCACGCATCGGCGTCGCCAGACCCCATTTACTGGGGCACGTGCCCCAGTATAAATCTCATGAATATTTGCAACAGTGATAAATTTTTTTAATGCATCAATTTAGATATTCCAACGGGAGGAGACGTACATTTCTACTCAAATGCGTAGCAAGTGTGTTGTTTACTCCAAGTTGAGGATGAATTAGCGCCCCCACGTCAGCGCATGTCACTGAATGAACTGCAGGTAAATTAACGCGCTGCTCTCAGCTGAGTTGGATGGGACACTGTGCGGCCGCAACGCATTTTTAGTTCTGGTAACGTTTCTTACCCGTCAATTTCATTATTTTCCCAGTGAAACCACATGATTTATAGGCTACTAACTGAAAATTACTGCATTGGTTTGTAGATGGATATCAGGAAATTCCTCACACGAAGCAGAGACAGGGAAGCAGTAAAACAAGATGAGAGAGGGAGGTAAGAGCCCGAGATGAATTAGTGATTTAAGCTAAGCAGTTACATTAGGGACGTTATAAGCAATATGATAGATATTTACATAATTATAGATTTACGTTTTTTTAATGTTTGCTGTAGAGAATGAGAATGAAGGTGCTGGAGTAGGAAAGGGAGGAGGAGGAGAGACTGACAGGCAAGAGACAGGAGAGACAGGTGAAGGACAGGAGAGACAGGACCATGAAGGTGATGAGGGAGCAACAACCAGCGTCCACAAACAAGAAGGGGACATTAGTGACTTAGGGGGAAAGCATGATGGTCCTAAACAAGTGAAGTTGTCCCACTAACCCCAGGACAAAGTTGGAGTAAAAAAAACGTTCATTTAATTCAAAATGGTTTGAGCTTTTTATGGTTGAAAAAGAAAGCCTTGTCATGAAGGATATGCAGTGCGTTTTCAACTTGCTTGATAACATCGTGTTCCCCACACTAACGCAGGTCATCCAGATCTCCCTCACAATCCCAGTCTACAGCTGGAGGTGTGAAAGGTCATTCAGTGTGTTGAGAAGGATCCACACTTGGATGAGGTGCACAATGGGACCAGACAGCCTCCATCATCCTGCTATTTTATCAGTTGAAAAGGAAGAACTTTCTAAGCTGAGTCACAAGTGATTGACCGCTTTGCAAAAATAAAAAAATAGGAGGTACACTTTAATGATCAAAAAATAAAATAAAAACTTAGTTCAGGATGAGTTAAACTTTCCCCCGAACTAAAACTCTGAAACCTAGGAATTAATGATTACTTCAGAATGTGTATAAGGAAACTTTTTATTTGTCAAAGTTGTTGATGTCTTATTTTTTATAGCTGCAATGTTGAAAATGTTCATGTCTGTTAAAACAAATATGCTCTTACACTCATTAATATCTCAACTGGTAATTTTGGTAGGAATTTATCAGGGTGGGGCAGTGTGCTTGTCTGTATTTGTGTATGGCAGGAGGGGCATATGCGGTAGGGGGCCAGTGCCCCAGTAAAGCTTTGTGCCTAGCAACGCCCCTGGTTCCACGCCCACCTCAGACTTTTGAAAGTTGCAATAATATTAATTATTAATTAGATAATTAGTTACTCTGAGACACGGCTGCGGCACAGCGGCGTCCTGCAGCTTTAACGGCGGCTCGTGTCCCTGCTGTGCGTAGCCCACTTTGCATCCAGACATTCTAAACACATCTCTGCGCTGTGATTGGCCCGCCAGTTCTAGGGCCTGAGGCATTGATGGCGGCTGCGCCACTGCAGGCAAACATGATCCTGGCCGCTGGTGGGCGGGGCTAGTTTACTAGGCTAGATTAGCCACTGGTAAAAATATAAAACTCTACCAACTTAGATTGGTTGAACACATAATGTCCAACAAGATTAAACTCAAAAAATGTAGAAGAACGGTTTGAATAAAACGACTAAAACCTTTAATTTTCTCATCATTGCCCAATTTGCACAAACTCACCGTCTGATTGAGCTTATTTCTCTAAAATGGCAGAAAAACAATGAACCTTCAGTAATTGTTCTCTTTTAAGACATTTTACACTAAAAGAAACTTACAGAAGGTTTTATTATCCACACCAATCATTAACAATTTCAAAGGAACTTAAACGGGAAAGAAAAGCAAGAAAAAAATCCCAGATTTTATTCCTAACTGTAGTTCTGCTCTCCACCAGTAGGTGGTGACATGTTCACATGAAGCTTGATGAACCGTGAGGATCGACGAAGCAATCAGCCCAAAACGGTTCAACGAGGCTTCATCTCAGCATCGCTACAGAAAACAGATTTTAATCCAAACGTTTCAAAGTTTCTCCACAGACCGATGTTAGCGGCGCTCAGGGGAAAGTTGAGTGGAAGGAAAAAAGTTAGGAAGGACAACAGAGATCAGCTGTAACTGGGTTCTCTGAACTAGAAACTAGTCAAGCAGAGAACAAAGGAAACACTAAGTCTGTTTGAGAGGGAAAGATTAAAAAAAAAAGAAAACTGATGCTAATGTCTGATGTTTGAGAAACCTTCGTTTCTCTTTATCTGTAATAAAAAATATTAAATTAGTTTGTTTTATTAAAAAATACTAAAACACTGAGAAAAAATGTATGACTGAACATTTCCAAAGAGAAGTTAAAGCCACAGATTTTAAAGCAAAAATGTTTAATGAGCCTTAATGGGACAGCAGAGGGGGGCGGGGCTTAGAGGAGCTGAAGGTTATTCAGTCAGCTGGAACATTTATAAACCATAAAGTTGTTAAAGTTGAACAAATTAAATGGATTCTATCTGCTGATGCTGCTAAATAAAACCCATCAATTCTCATTTCTAATTCATCCTGCTTTTATTTCCTAATTTAAGGGAAAACGGTGCATTTTAAATAACTTACAGTCCGTAAACGCATCAGTACGTTGGTCCATTGAACGCAGCTTTAAAACAGAAAAAACAAGAAGCGACATAAATCTAGTTTATTTTTCTATCACATAAATCTAGTTGATTTTTCTATCACATAAATCTAGTTTATTTCTCTGTTAATCTCGGAGCGGTGAGCAGGGAGGTCAAGTCAGTGAACGTCTCACTGGGCAGAGTGGGGGGGCTCCGGCCGCCTACCTTCGCATGAACGGCCCCCATGTTGAGCAGCAGCTCCACTAAACCTCCAGCGAGCAGAAAAGCTTCGGTTCACCGACAGACAGCGGAAGGCGGCGGCTCCAGTCCCTGCTAGCAGGCCCCCTTCATGGGAGACGCCATGACAGTGCTGCGTTCAATTACACCTCAGAATATACAGTGTCAGCACCAACTGCGGCTCCCTTGATCCAATAAAATTAGAGGGAAAAAAAACAAAACGTTTATCTTTCTGTTGGATTATTTAAAAATGTTTTACCTTTCATCTGTTTATTTGTGTATAATTTAAATATAGCAAATATAGTGTTTCTTTAATATATCAGAAAAAAACATTTAGCAGGTTGTTGTAGTTTTTAAACAGACAGTAAATGAGGATTATATTTTATTCTGCTTTCACTTTGGTATTTTCTCAATAAAAGTAAAATATTTAACTCGAGATGCTATAATCCTGGTTCTATGTGCATTCTATAAAAATCTAAAGTTGAAAACACCACATAAAAAAAAAAATCTGTGTTTTCACAAATAAAATGTTTGTTTTTTTTAAATGATGGACTGTGAGATAAAGAGTCTGTATTGAAGGGGGGGTCAAATTAAACCAGTCATTATATTATAGATTTCAAACAGGGACAATGAAAGATCTCAATAAAAATAAACAGTATTTTTTGCCAAACTTCAGCATCCAGACCTTCTTTAGCCGTCCAGTGTGTGGTCCTGTTTTCTTTCTTGCTTTATGTGAAGCAGTCGCCCCATCTCAGTGATGCCCTGGTTAGCTTAGCCATGTCGCACAGATGTAATATAAAATATAAAAAGGTCTGGTTTATCTTAAGTCTGTAACTTTAGCCGTACATCAGAATTCTGAATTCACGAAAAAGACAATTAAAATACTAAAAATATAAAAAAAGTAAAATAAAATAAAGGTATTTGTAAAATTGGAAAAGGGAAGTTTATTTATATATAAAAGAAAACATTTCAGTATCAGGACATTTGAAAGAGCTGTAAAAAAATAAGAAAGTAAATTGCAGTGACATAAAGGTAATTAAATTATTATTAACCACAAATAACTAAACAGAATAAAAATTTGTTATCAAAATGATAAATCTTCTTCCCTTTCAACAGTTTTTTTATATTTAACGTCCATAAATACTGTAACTCGCTCTTCTAATGACGGAGCGAGAAACTAAACATTAAAAAAATTCTACAATTAAGGACAGATTAGATAACAATAATTAACAGATAAATTGTCCTAATGCTTAACATCTAACGGTTAACAATGAAAAGTTAACTTTCCGACATTTGAACGCATCACCTAAAGCTTCCGATGACCGAGGAGGCTTTGAACGCATCGACAGACGCTCTCCAGCAGAGGGCAGTGTTTTCCTTCTCATTATTGACTTCACTTATTTAAGGAGTTTTAAGAATTTCATCTTATTTAAATATGAAGTTTAGATTAAGATCTGATGTATAAATAACAAATGGTATGAAAAGGAAGTTAGAAAATGACATCAGAAAAATAAAACAGATTCTATTACAGACATTTTGAAATTGTGTCCTAGCCAATCACAGGCTACCTAAAAAGCCTTTGTTAAAAAAAAATCCAAACTAACTAACCAAACATGGATGTTAAGGATGCTGCAGCAAAAACAACTTTATTGGAAAGTTTAGTGGAAGGAAAATTTTAGAAATGATGTAGAACCAACAGGAGCAATTAGACGTTAGGGCAGCGGCGGCTGGTGGAGTTTTCTCCAGGGGGCGCTATAAATTAAACATAGATGTTTTATCAAAAACCAATCAAAGGTAAACTAAGGCCATGTTCGAATTCATGGGATGCGTCCTCAGAAGGCCAGATTCAAACGACGATGATGTCATAGCGCGGCACCGAGGTCTGGTCGGATTCCAAGAGTCCTCGTTATGCGACCTTAAAATGCGTCCTTTTTTTGCAAAATTTAAAGGACGGGTCTGATGTATCCTCGGTATCCTTGGATATCCCAGGATTCATTGCAAGACCAAGCAAGCTGTGATCAGAGGAAAGGTTACTTGGCGCCGAACAGTGGTGAAAATTGGAAGTTCAGTTTAATATAATCCAGTCAGTGAATAGTTCCGTCTGAAATGAATAAAAATAGTTGTTTTAATGGTTATAGAGTCAGATATGTGGCGGTAATGTTTGATTTATCTAAAGGTTTTTATCTGTTACTGTGTAAATGGGTTTGGCTGGAATTTAAGGACAGATTCTAATAGATCTGCAGGGTGGGGACTATAAATCTGATAGGATTTTTATCTTTTTATTGCTGTGAAATAATATAATAACTGATGTGAAATATATATAGATAGATATACATCTATCTATCTATCTATCTATATATATATATATATATATATATATATATATATATATATATATATATATATATATATATATATATATATATCTATATATATATTTATATATAGATATATATCTATAAATATATGTTTGGATGCACTGCATGTACTGCATATATATCCCATGCACCTTCTTCTCTTTCACCTTTGACTATTTCAGCTGATTTAATCAGTCAATCAATCAGTCAATCAATCAATCAATCAATCAATCAATCAATCAATCAATCAATCAATCAATCAATCAATCAATCAATCAATCAATCAGTCAATCAATCAATCAATCAATCAATCAATCAATCAATCGATCGATCAATCAATCAATCAATCAATCAATCAATCAGTCAATCAATCAATCAATCAATCAATCAGTGCGTGTCTATTGGTCTGCATGGTTTCAGCAAAAACATTTTCTCGTACAAGTTTGGCTTAAAATGAAGAGAATTTAATCTATGAAAGGAAACATGAAAAGAAGAATAATGGATTCAATCGGAGAAATAAAATGAAATACTAAAATATATTAAAAATAACGCATAAAATGAGATTTAAAAAATATAATCTGAAACAAATATAGCTATATATGTTTAAAAAGTTAATCTGAGAGAGCAGATTCACTTTTACTTTTGAACCTTTTTTTTATTAAGAATGTTTTTTTTATTATTTTCTTTTTTTCTTAAATTCTGACTTTTTTCAAAATTCACGCCATATCTATATTTATTATTTCTGTCTAAGTTTAAAGCAATCATTTCCTTTGCTTTATGAGAAAGCAAAGTGTCTGCTGTTAGCTGGATTAGCTTAGCATCATGAACACCAAGCAGCTCAGGAAACTGTTGCATTGATCCCTGACATGTTGAACACTTAAATAATGGAGCATAGAGTTTCATCATAGAGTTAAACATGTTTTAAGGTTTTATGATAATAATAACGCTGCTGCAGCCGCCTGCATGGATCCTTCAAACCTGCATATGGATGCGAATATGGACGTCATTAAAATAGAAAAAAAAAACAGAAGATGCACCATTTACATGACTGCAAGAAAAACAACTTCAAGAAATCAAATCAATTAACTCAAATAATAACTTAAAGATATAAAAATGATTTAAACAGAATCACTGTGTCCTTCTCACTGTGTCCAGCAGAGGGCGCACAGTGCAGCTTTGCAGAGTTTAGAAAGAAAATCCTGTTCTTTAGAAGCAGCTGGCTGGGTTGCTGGTTCAAATCTGGCTTTGCAGATCTATGTTTGTAAATTTCTCATGCTCTTTATTTGCTGTAAATATATAAAATAACCTTTCAGGGAGTGTTTCTCCTGTAGAGGTGCACAGAGTGGCCCAATAGCATCTAGGAACCAACCAGAAATTTCTGAATAAAGCAGTGAGTTTCTTTGAAGTGGCCGCTGACATGCAGCTCATCCCACACGCCTCTCCACCAGAAGCTGTAGTCCAGAAATGCACCAGTGGAAAAGGGAAAAAAAAGGTAGCCACAGAAGAGAAAACAGATCCTGCTTGGATGCAGAGGTGGAGTCAGAGCTCAGAAATCTGCTTTCTGGATCTGGATCAATCGCAATCAGGAGTGAGAAACTAGAATTTCCAATAACACATAAATTTAAGCCTTTTTCTTATTTCTTTTGGCAGTTTGAACGCGGCCAGTCTAGATGTTGAGGGAGCCAATCTGCTGAGTGCAGGTCTAGTATTGCTTTTAAGTCTAAGGAATATTTGTCCATGTGGAAAAAAATGATACCGACCCCATTAATCTTCTGATATTTATATAAAAGCGTATTAATTGTGAGGAAATTGTAAATAATGTCCTGCTGTTGTTTGAAGAAAAGCACTTGGTCAGAATGTTCTGCTCTGTATTTTCCTTTGGCTCCTCTGCCTGTGCTATTAGCGCCCAGCTACTAGATATCATCCAGATATCTGCCGGCCTCCGTTTCGTTCAACACCACAAACCTCTTCAACTTTAGGGCCTAAAACTTCTGCTCCTTCTGGCTGGAATTAACATCTTCTGAACGGCTTTGAGCAATAAACAGGTTTTCACCGACGTTGCAGGTTCCTGCTACTTTAAGCCGCTGGCATATGGCTCACCATCCATCCATCCATCCATCCATCCATCCATCTATCTATCTATCTATCTATCTATCTATCTATCTATCTATCTATCTATCTATCTATCTATCTATCTATCTATCTATCTATCTATCTATCTATCTATCTATCTATCTATCTATCTATTTGACACTTCTATGTGTAATTATGCAAATAATGTAAATATTTAATAATAATAATAATAATACATTTTATTTGTATTGCACTTTACATTTAAAAAAAATCTCAAAGTGCTACAAAATTCATAGTTAAAATAAAACAATAAAAACAGAATTCATAGTTAAAATAAAACAATAAAAACAGCAAACATAGTTAAAACGAGACATTACGATAAAATAAAATACGTAGTAAAAACAAAACAGTAAAATAACCATAAAAGCACACAGATAAAATACTAATTAATGTTCAAAGGCCATTTTAAATAAAAATGAGGCCTTTCTTGAACGCCTCCACACTCTCCACATATATGTGTTTAATCTAATATTTTTGTTCTATATTTTAATATCTAGACATTGTTCTTTCTATAAATATTATTAGATTGAACTTGATGATTATTTGTTTCTACTTTTATTAAACTTGATGTCTGTGTGTGAATTAGTTTCTCTGATCCTCCATGTTTGGCAGATTTTAATGAATGTTTGTTTATTTGATTTAATGACCCCCCCCCCCCCCCCCCAACATGACTCTTATGCACCCCCCCCCCACCAAGCCAATCAAAGAGTTCCATTCTCCCTCTCTCTCCCTCTCTCTCTCTCTCTCTCTCTCTCTCTCCCTCTCCCTCTCTCTCTCTCTCTCTCCCTCTCTCTCTCTCTCTCTCTCTCTCTCTCCCTCTCCCTCTCTCTCTCTCTCTCTCTCTCTCCCTCTCTCTCTCTCTCTCTCCCTCTCCCTCTCTCTCTCTCTCTCTCTCTCTCTCTCTCTCTCTCTCTCTCTCTCTCTCTCTCTCTCTCCCTCTCTCTCTCTCTCTCTCTCTCTCTCTCTCTCCCTCTCTCTCTCTCTCTCTCTCTCTCTCTCCCTCTCTCTCTCTCTCTCTCTCTCTCTCTCTCTCTCTCTCTCTCTCTCTCTCTCTCCCTCTCCCTCTCTCTCTCTCTCTTCTCTTTCCTTTCTTTCTCTCTCTCTCTCTCTCTTCTCTTTCCTTTCTTTCTCTCTCTCTCTCTCTCTCTCTCTTTCCTTTCTTTCTCTCTCTCTCTCTCCTCTTCTCTCTCTCTCTCTCTTCTCTCTCTCTCTCTCTCTCTCTCTCTCTCTCTCTCTCTCTTCTCTTTCTCTCTCTCTCTCTCTCTCTCTCTCTCTCTCTCTCTCTCTCTCTCTCTCTCTCTCTCCCTCTCCCTCTCTCTCTCTCTCTCTCTCTCTCTCTCTCTCTCTCTCTCTCTCTGTCCTGCCACCCTCCCTCCCCTCTCCTCCCCTCTCCTCCCCTCCGACCCCATCCCCCCTCCCCTCCCTCCCCCTGCTGCCAGTCCTTAAAAAAAAGGACGGTCCCCCCCCCCCCCCCCCCCCCCCCCCCCCCCCCCTCCTCCAGTGTGAACTTTACGCACAGACGCGCGCGCGCCCCAGCGGCCAGTCCAGGTCTGAAGCCCCTCAGAGAAGCTGGATCCTGTCAGCATGGGGAGCGCTTGTTTTTCCCGGGCGGTCTGTTTGCTGCTGCTGCTCCTGAACGCTCGCAGGGTGATGGGGAATGTCGGACCGGCAGGTAAGAAGCTCCTTTTCTCCTCTCCGTCTCACTCCGCCTCGGATCGCCAAACATTTCCGTCCTCTCACCGGGAAGGAGGCAGAGACATATTCCAGGAGAATAATCTGATAATCCCAGAAATCTGATCAAACTTTGAGGATTTTTAAAGTGTGGAGCTCCAGGATGGATGTAGAAAAGCGCACATAGATCCGCGCACCGTTTATTTTTCGCCACAAATAAAACCTGAAATATATTTCTGGATGAAGTTTGTGTCTTTAAAGGAGGAGCCCTAAATGAAAACATTTGAATGAAATCTTGATTCTCCCACTTTACAAACCTGTGTTTGCTGCGCACTGCCGGCCAGCTTCATCCCGGGTGAAGCTCTCCTTTGATCCTTTGCTTTCATTTAGGGGGAGAGGGATGTTTGCTTTAAATGCTGGAGAAAGCTGTCCTCCAGCAAGAAGGTTCCAGGTTCAAATCCCGGCCCAGGGTCTTTCTGCATAGAGTTTCCATGTTCTCCCTCAGCATGCGTGGGTTCTCACCGGGTACTCCAGCTTCCTCCCACAGTCCAAAAAAATGATTGTTAGGTTAATTGGCTTCTCTAAATTCTCCTTAGATGTGAATGGTTGTTTGTCTCTGTGTTGCCCTGCGATGGACTGCAGACCTGTCCATAGACAGCTGGAGACCAGCACCCTTCACCACCCTGATGGACGATGGATGGATGATGGATGGATGATGTATGATGGATGGATGATGGATGGATGATGTATGATGGATGGATGATGGATGGATGATGTATGATGGATGGATGGATGGATGGATGATGGATGGATGATGTATGATGGATGGATGGATGGATGATGGATGGATGATGGATGGATGATGGATGGATGGATGGATGATAGATGGATGGATGGATGATAGATGGATGGATGGATGGATGGATGGATGGATGGATGGATGGATGGATGATAGATGGATGGATGGATGGATGATGGATGGATGATGGATGGATGGATGGATGGATGATGGATGATGGATGGATGGATGGATGGATGATGGATGGATGATGTATGATGGATGGATGATGTATGTATGATGGATGGATGGATGATGGATGGATGATGTATGATGGATGGATGATGTATGATGGATGGATGGATGGATGGATGGATGGATGATGGATGGATGGATGATGGATGGATGATGGAGGGATGATGGATGGATGATGGATGGATGATGTATGATGGATGGATGGATGGATGGAGGGATGATGGATGTATGATGTATGATGGATGGATGGATGGATGGATGGATGGAGGGATGATGGATGTATGATGGATGTATGGATGATGGATGGATGGATGGATGGATGGAGGGATGATGGATGTATGATGGATGGATGGATGATGGATGGATGATGTATGATGGATGGATGGATGATGGAGGGATGATGGATGGATGATGGATGTATGATGGATGGATGATGTATGATGGATGGAGGGAGGGAGGAAATGAGGGATGGTTTATGGAGGGATGATGGTTTTGTATGATGGATGGATGATGTTGGTTTGGATAAAGGGAGGGTTATGGGAGGGAGATGGAGGGATAAAGGGAGGGGATGATGGGGGTTTATGGATGGAATGGATGATGGAGGGATGGATGGGATGGATGATGGATGGTTTGTATAAGGGAGGGATGGGGAGGGATAAATGGATGGATGAGGGAAATGGATAGGGGAGGATGAGGGGAGGGATGATGGGGGGAATGGAGGGAAAATTGATGGAGGGAGGGATGGATGGATGGATGGATGGATGGTTTGGAGGTTTGGAGGGATGGGGGGATGATGGTTATGATGGATGGAGGGATGAGGGATGGATGATGTATGATGGATGGATGATGGAGGAAGGATTTTTTAAAGGGATGGATATGTATGATGGTTTGGATATGGAGGGTTAAGGGATGGATTTTGGTTTAAGATGGATTTTTTTTGATGGGGGTGGATGTGTAGGGATTTTTGGGGGGGAAAAAGGAGGATTATGGGGGGGAAAGGGATGGTTGAGGGGATGGATGAGGGTGGTTTGAGGGAATGAGGGATGGGGGTTGGTGGATGGAAGGATGGGAGGGAAAGGATGGATGATGGGGGGGTAGAGGGGGGGTTTTGGGGTTGGGGGATATTTTTATTAGGAATTTAGGGGAAATTGTTTTTGAGGGGGGGATTTTGTAGTTGGGGTTTATATGTTGGGGGGGAGTAATTAGGGATTTTAGAATTTTTGGTTGGTTATATTGGGCTGTTTATATTAAGGATTTTTGGATGATGGGGGGAATGTAGGGATTTTTATATTATAATAATTATGGGATTTTTATAGTTTTTAATATTTTTTATATTATAATTTTATGATTTTTAATTAATTTTTATATTTTTAAATAATAGGGTATATTGTTAGGGTTTATTTTATTTTTATTTTTAAAAAAGGGATATTTTTATCTTTAAAACGGGTTAAAAATTTTTATAAATTTGGTTTCTTATTTTTATTAAGGATTATATTTTTGGATAAAAAAATTTTCAAAAAATTTTATTTTTAATTAACTTTTGATGGATTTATTTTTAAGGGTTATAATATTATATTTAAAATTTTTAATATTTTATAAGATTTTCTTATTTTTATAATTATTTTATAAATTTTATTTATTTTTCTTATAGTAAATAAGGATTAAATTTATTTTAACAATTATATTATAATTTTATTATTTTTATAATAATTATATTTAAATTTTTATTTTTTAATTAAATTTTTAAATATTTTTAGGGTTTCTTATTTTTATAAAATTTTGGTTTTAAATTTATTTTATTTTATTTTTATTTTTATATTTTTATAAAATTTTTAAGTAATTTAATTTTTTAAATTAAAAACAAAATTTTTAATAAGAAAAAAATTTTTACTTTCTTAACATTTTTTAAAAATTAATAAAATTAATTAAGGATTTCTTCTTAATTAATTTTTTAAATTAAACGCAATTAAAATTACTTTACCAGCAAAATACTTTATCTTTTTCATTAATAAAAAAGTCTTAAGTTTTAATTTTCTCACTTTATATTTTTTAAGGGGGTTTTAAGGAAATGGCAAATTCGGGAATTATTCTTTTTAATTGCATTTTTCTTTTTTAAATTTTTATAATTAAAAAATATATATTATAATTTTAAAAATTATATAAGGATATTAAGGGTTTGGTTTATGGGGCAATAATATTTTTCAAATTCAATAAAAGGTTCCAGGTAAAAATATCCTTGGGGTTTTTAAAAATTTATTATAAGGGATTTTAAAATTTTAATTATTATATTTAAATAAATTTTTTTAATTTTTCAAACTTAAATTGATTATATTCTTAATTTTTTACTTTAATTTTTGGATTTTATTATTTTTCTTTAATTTTAAGAATTAATAAAATTTTTTTCAAATCTTTTTCAAAAAATTTTGGGAATTATTTTCGGGCTAATAAAAAATTTTAAATTTGAAAAAATTTTTTTTTAAAATTAATAAATGTATATAATTTTTTAATCATTTTTTAACTCTTAAATTTTTATCAAGGTTTATTCTTGGGGAAAAGGAAATTTTTTAAAAATTTTTTCCATTATAATAAGTTTTTAATTATTCTTTATTTTTAAATATTAAAATCAATTATAAATAATTATGTTTAAGGGATTAAAAATCAAAAAAAAAACTTTTGGTTATGGATTTTATAATTCATAAAATAATGGGTTTTATTATGGGAAAAAAATTTTGGGTTTAATTTAATTTTTCTTTTTATTTAATATTTTTTAATTTTGGATTTTTTATTTTCTAAATGATTAAATAAAATATTAAATTTTTTTATATGGATTTTTGATCTCTTGGTTAAAAATTTTTAATCCCCATAATTTCACATTATTAATTCTTTAAAATTTCGGGATGCAGGGCATTACTTTCATTCACCAATCTGCATTCCCATTTCATTCATACCCAATTCATTCATCATTCATTCATCATTCTTTTCATTCAGTCAATTCTTTTCCCATTCATTCACTTTCATTCATTCATTCATTCATTTCAACGGGTCATTCATTCGGGCGTTCTTTCCCATTAATTCATTCATCATTCTTTCATTCATCTTTCCCTTTTCTTTACAATTCATTCATTCATTTCTTTCATTCACATTCATTCATTCATTCATCTTTCTTTAATCATTAAATTCTTTTCATTCACATTTCATTCATCATTTTTTCATTCATTCTTTCCCATTCTTTCACATTCATTCATTCTTTCATTCATTCATTCATAAATTCATCATTCATTCATTCATCATTCCATTCATCTTTCCCTTCATTAAATTCTTTCATCTTTCCCATTCATTCATTCATTCATCTTTTCATTCATTCATTCCATTCTCATTCTTTCATTCTTTCCCATTCATCATTCTTTTCATTCACCAACCCCCCCCCCAAACCCCCCCAAATAAAAAACAAACCACCCCCCTTTTCCCTACCACCCCAAAACCACATAAAACCATAAAAAAAACCCCAAATTCCTTTTTAAAATTTTAAAAAACCCCACCAAAAACCCCCCACCCCCCCAAACCAAAACCCACCCACAAAAAACCCCAAAACCCCTTTTTTCCCCTTCCCTGAAGCCTAGATCACACCCCTAGAAAAGTCCAGAAGGATTCTCGAAAACCCAAACCACCCCTTACAGGGGGTTTTTCCCCCCCAAATTTTTAAAAAAAAAAAAATTTTAAAATTGGGCCCCAAATCCCCCGGTGCAGTTTCAATACGATCTATTTCAATAAGAAATTAAAGTAAGGTTAAAATCTCTTTATCAGCGGAAATGTTTTTTCCCTTTATGGGAATCTGTATTGATTTCATCAACAGGTTTAAGTTGAACGGTTGGTTATTTTTAGAAGGGAATTTATTATTATAACACGATTTGCTTCCTTTTCCTGACCCTAAATTCAGCTGAAGTTCACCTTTGGGATGAAGGATTGTACGTTCATACATGCCAAACAACCAACGTGAAAACATTAAAGCAAACAGAGCTCTACTATCAGAAATGATATCCAAATACAAGTATCAGATTGCTGGTTAAAAATGTGCACCCCCAATGAAGACATTTTGTCCACCAAGTAGTTCCCTATTTTCTTTTTCTAGACCAAACCATGCAAACCTTATTTTTGTGCAAGAAAATCCTAGAAGATAAGTTTCCAAAGCACTCAGTTCAGCTGTGTGAAACCTGCAAACATGCAACATTCAAAGTCACTTCGCTCCAAATGCTTCCTAGTTCTGATTAAAACTGGAACCTTTTTCTATCTCATGTCAACATTTATAAAACAAAAACTAGATGATTCAGCTGGATACAGAGTGGCCGTTACAGGTTTATAGAAACATATGAACAGCTGGACAGGAGATGTAGGCACAACTAATTATTGGCAGGCTGAACAGGCTGGTGGCAGGCTGAACGGGCTGGTGTAAGGCTGAACAGGCTGGTGTAAGGCTGAACGGGCTGGTGTAAGGCTGAACAGGCTGGTGGCAAGCTGAACAGGCTGGTGGCAGGCTGAACGGGCTGGTGTAAGGCTGAACAGGCTGGTGTAAGGCTGAACAGGCTGGTGGCAAGCTGAACAGGCTGGTGGAAGGCTGAACGGGCTGGTGGAAGGCGGAACAGGCTGGTGTAAGGCTGAACGGGCTGGTGTAAGGCTGAACAGGCTGGTGTAAGGCTGAACAGGCTGGTGGCAAGCTGAACAAGCTGGTGGCAGGCTGAACAGGCTGGTGGAAGGCTGAACGGGCTGGTGGAAGGCGGAACAGGCTGGTGTAAGGCTGAACGGTCTGGTGTAAGGCTGAACTGGCTGGTGTAAGGCTGTTAAGGCTGGTGGAAGTCGGAACGGGCTGATGTAAGGCTGAACAGGCTGGTGTAAGGCTGAACAGGCTGGTGGCAGGCCGAACAGGCTGGTGGCAGGCCGAACAGGCTGGTGGCAGGCCGAACAGGCTGGTGGAAGCCTGAACAGGCTGGTGTAAGGCTGAACAGGCTGGTGGCAAGCTGAACAGGCGGTGGAAGGCGGAACAGGCTGGTGTAAGGCTGAACGGTCTGGTGTAAGGCTGAACAGGCTGGTGTAAGGCTGAACAGGCTGGTGGAAAGCTGAACAGGCTGGTGGCAGGCTGAACAGGCTGGTGGAAGGCTGAACGGGCTGGTGTAAGGCTGAACGGGCTGGTGGCAAGCTGAAAAGGCTGGTGGCAAGCTGAACAGGCTGGTGACAAACTAGAAATGGGGGAAATGGCTGAGCATGTAGATGATGAATGAGGAGGTTAGTAGCATGTTTAATAGGTTGTTTGTAGGCTAAAAATGCTGGTGGCATTCTTGAACAGGCTCACCATGGGTGGTTTGTGGTTGTGGTAAACTGATCAGGAGGAGCCCAGGTTGAAACCAAAGTCAGAAGCCTTGAGAAAACAGGAAGGGCAGGGCAAGCAAAAGAATACAGGATTAGAAGGCATTGGACACAATCACTGGGATTAAGCTTTAACAGGTAATGAGACAATCTGGCAGAGACTGACTGAGATGGCAGGGATTCGTAGGCAGTTGCAGGTGAAATATGACCTTTTTTGCGAGCTTCAGGTGAAGCTGTTTACCCCATGAGCAGGAGGAGAAAAACAGCCAGCCTGCCTGAAAATCAAAGCAAAATAACCAAATCTGGCTGCATAACATGCCTAAATGTACTGAGTTGTTTCCTTTTGACTGAATATTTAATTTGATATTTAAAAAGGTACCTTATGACTTGTATATTTCTTCTTTTTAAGCATAAGCATGATTCCACTACCTGAAATTCCTTTAGCAAACAATTATAATCTCAATATCTAGCCGTATATATTGTGAAAAATGAGATTAGCTACCAATCTAACAACTCTGCATTGTTTTTGTCCATCCCTTCATGCGTTTAAAGCCTGAGTGTGGGGGGGGGGGGGGTCATTGGAATTCTCAGCGGTCTAATTAAATATTTGTTTTATTGCTATGCAGATGCAGACGAGTGTGCAGAAGGTTCAGATGACTGCCACATCGATGCCCTCTGCCAGAATACGCCCAAATCCTACAACTGCATCTGTAAGCCAGGCTATACGGGAGATGGGAAGCAGTGTGAGGGTAAGTCTCTGATCCTTCATTCGGTTCATCATCCACATCACTTTGATCTAACCCTCGTCTATTTTGCAAACTTAAATGGAAAAGCAAATAACTGAGGAACTTTAAGCCCAAATTACATGTGTGATACATCATTTGAAAGCTAACACCTTTCAGTTTCTGAAACTATAAATGACAATAGTGAGTAAATCACAAATCACAGCCCAAGCTGCATCAGTTCAAACATGACTCAAGGTTGGGTTTTTTTTATTTTATTGCTGCATTGATCCAGTCTCAGCTGTGTTCCACTGTTACTCAAGCCGCTAACACGGCTCTGCTTTATATAACCCATGTTTAGCCTTGTTTCAAACCTTATCTCATTGGCTACAAAGCCAAACAGTCCATATGGTCTCAACCAATAACAGCAGGACTCTATGAGGCGTAATACCGCTCTACTCGGAGCACCATTGGCTGGAAGGCAGGGAGCGCTTGTGAGACTTCAGCGGCTGTTCCTGACTCAAATGGATTCATACAAAGATGCAGAAACTTTTGTCCTGTAGATAAGAAGATGATGAAAAGAAACATACCAAACACCGCGGGCTAGCAACTGAGGAAATAAGTATTAGGAAGTAAATATTAGCAAGATGCTAAGCATCAGTTGTGACCAGCTAACCTTTCTAATGTCAACAATCGGACGTTATGGGCGATTTTCTCATCATGGAATATTTTTATTACTAATATGCTGGATTACTTTTAATCTGTGGACCCTGATGGACAAATGGAGTATAAACAATTGAAGACTGGATTTATCTAACGGCTTCTGGACACCTTCAAAGGGATGTAGTTGAGTCAATTGGTCATGTTTACATGTTGACATGCTGATATATCTGTGTTAATTGTGCTTTGATGCTCGATGTGTCCATAAAATGAACTTGGTGGTTGAATTGTGGAGAATCTAAGCTTTCCAATGATGTCTGACATCTATATTGGTAAACGTTTTACCGGTGACATTTTCATGCATTCTGAGTTGTTAGTTGTAAACTCTTTAAAACGATTCACCGGCGACCCGGTGGGTTTGGACAGGATGGAGAACAGGTGGTAAAAATACACCGTTGCCTTACAGATGAAAGGTAATTCAAACCTTACAGAAAGGTGTTTGCTCTGCTACAGCAGCTTCCTGGTCTAACAGATTGTTCCCTGACCAGCTTAGGAACTGTGGGCTAAAATGTGTCTAGAGCCAGACGGTACCTTCAGCATCTTTATTACTTACAGTTTCTGTGTCATTAAGCTGGTAGCTAATTCAGTCACACAGTGGGCTGGAAGAAAACCTACAGATGGGACATAAACTGTGCAGAATTATTAAGCAATGAGTATTTCCACCACATCGTCCTTTTCATACATGTTGTCTCCAAGCTGTTTAGGCCTGAAAGCCAACTACCAATGAAGTAAATCAGGTGGTGAGCATCTCTGTAATGAGAAGGGGCGTGGCCTAATGACATCAACACCCTATATAAGGTGTGCTTAATTATTAGGCAACTTCCTTTATTTGTCCAAATGGGTCAGAAAAGAGATTTGACAGATTCTGAAAAGTCAAACATTGTCAGATGTCTTTCAGCAGTTTGGAAATAACCAAGCTGTTGAAGCGGGATCATCACCAGTCAAGAGGTTCATGGCAAATGGCCAACAGGGGCGCAAGAAGCGTGTTGAAAAAAGAAGATGCTAAATAACTTCCAATGAACTGAGAAGAATGAAGCGTGAAGCTGCCAGGAAGCCATCAGCCACCAGTTGTTCCATATTTCAGATCTGCAACATGTCTGGAGCGCCGAGAAGCACAAGGTGCTCAATCCTCAGGGACCTGGCCAAGGTAAGGAAAGCTGAAAAAAGGCCACCTTTGAACAAGACGCACGAGACAAAACGTCAAGATTGGGCCAAGAAATCTCTGCAGACTGATTCCTCCAAGGTGTTTAGGTCTGATGGAATGAGAGAGAGTCTAGATGGTCCAGATGGATGGATGGGCACCAGGCTGGATCAGTGAAGGGCAGCAAGCTCCTCATCCACTCAGACGCCAGCAAGGTGGAGGTAGGGTAATGCTATGGGCTGCTATCATCAAAGATGAGCCTGTGGGACCTTTTCCGGTTGATGATGGAGTCAAGATCAACTCCCAGACCTACTGCCAGTTTCTGGAAGACGCCTTCTTCAAACAGCGGAACAAGAAGAAGTCGCCATCATTCCAGAAACACCTGATATTCCTGCAGGACGATGCTCCGTCACACGCATCAGAATACGCCACAGCGTGGCGGCCAGAAACACCTGATATTCCTGCAGGACGATGCTGCGTCAAACGCATCAGAATACGCCACAGCGTGGCGGCCAGAAACACCTGATATTCCTGCAGGACGATGCTCCGTCACACGCATCAGAATACGCCACAGCGTGGCGGCCAGAAACACCTGATATTCCTGCAGGACGATGCTCCGTCACACGCATCAGAATACGCCACAGCATGGCGGCCAGAAACACCTGATATTCCTGCAGGACGATGCTGCGTCACACGCATCAGAATACGCCACAGCATGGCGGCCAGAAACACCTGATATTCCTGCAGGACGATGCTGCGTCACACGCATCAGAATACGCCACAGCATGGCGGCCAGAAACACCTGATATTCCTGCAGGACGATGCTGCGTCACACGCATCAGAATACACCACAGCATGGCGGCCAGAAACACCTGATATTCCTGCAGGACGATGCTCCGTCACACGCATCAGAATACGCCACAGCATGGCGGCCAGAAACACCTGATATTCCTGCAGGACGATGCTGCGTCACACGCATCAGAATACACCACAGCATGGCGGCCAGAAACACCTGATATTCCTGCAGGACGATGCTCCGTCACACGCATCAGAATACGCCACAGCATGGCGGCCAGAAACACCTGATATTCCTGCAGGACGATGCTGCGTCACACGCATCAGAATACGCCACAGCATGGCGGCCAGAAACACCTGATATTCCTGCAGGACGATGCTGCGTCACACGCATCAGAATTTCATTTCATTTATTGTTTATTTGAAAGGGGACAGTGTACATTAATAAACATTAAAACAATGTAAATATACCCAAGTTAGCTAAGGTGTGCTAATTTTCATTGGTAGTCCCCCAGCCAGATATTAAAAAGGCAACCTAGAATGTTAACCATCAGCCTGCTTACAGCCTCTTTTGTCTTCACCTTTGATGCGTTCCTCAGGCTCTGTTTTTTTTCAATTTGGCTCCAGATGACTTTGAACCCTTTTTTTGAACTAATTCTTTGGGATTTCCTTCTTTCTGTCCTTTTTGAGCCTTTCCGCTCTTTTTCTTCTTCTTCTTGTCCTGCTGTTGTGCTGTCGGTGGGTCATTTTCTCCTTTTTCCTCTGATGCTTTCTTCTGTCCTTTTTTCTCTGCTTTGGCTTTCTTCTTCATGAGGAAGCGAGGAGTTGTGCAAATGGTGTCTCTCTTAGGAGGTTTCTTCTCTAGTCTTCGCTTTACTTTGCTGTGGATCTTTTTGAAGCCGATCATATAGTCCGGTACAGGGCACCCAGCTTGTTTAATAACATTAGCAATGCTCCGCAGCAATGGTTTGTCGTTTTCCGTAAAGAAAGTGATGGCCTTTCCCCGATGTCCTGCCCTTCCCGTACGACCGATTCTGTGGATATATTCCACAGCACTCGTCGGGAAGTCATAGTTCAGCACCAGGTTGACACCTTTGAAGTCGATTCCTCTGGCGAGCAGAGCCGTGCAGATCAGCACCCAGATCTTACCCGAACGAAAGCTGTTCACCACGTTGTCCCTCTGCTGCTGCGTGCGTTCGGCGTGGATCACGTCAACATTGATGCCTTCGTACACCAACTCGTGGAAGAGCTCCCGCGCTCGCTCTATGGACTGAACGAACACCAGCATGGGAGGCAGGAAGCCTTTTTTGATGAGGTCCCTCATGGCCACGAGCTTCCCGTTCTCTGTCCCGACGAACAGCAGCTCCTGTTCCACCGTCTCCACTGCTGCATTTCTGTGTCCGATGTTTACAGAAACCAGGTTGTCAAGGTTCAGACGGCACCACTGTTCCACCTCTTGCGTACAAGTAGCGCTAAAAAAAGCCCTGCGCACCTTAGCGTTGGAACATGCAAGGAAAATGGTCGCCAGCTGCTCCCTGAAGCCCGTCTTTCCGTCCTCAAAAAGCTTATCAGACTCGTCAACAACCAGCCACTCCACACTGCTCAGGTTGATTCCTGGAGGATCCTGATTGAGAAGGTAGATCAGTCTGTTTGGAGTACTGACGAGTATATCATACTTTTTATTGGACTGCGGACCGTATTTCTTAGCTGCCAGAGAAGCTTTATCAATGATATGAACTCTGAAGCCGACGCCCTCCGATAGGCGCAGCAGCTCCCTGTAGGTCTGGCTGGCCAGTTCTCTGGTTGGAGAGATAATCAGAGCTCTGAAGCCCAAGTTTGCTGGCTGCTGCAGGTGAGCGAGCAGAGGAAGAGAGAAGGCCAAAGTCTTTCCAGATCCTGTAGGAGCACAGGCTAACAACTCCCGACCATGCATCATGAGCGGTATGGCCTGCATCTGTATCGGTGTTGGCGTGTTTAGTCCTGCTTCCTTGAGGTTTTGGATGACGCGCGGGTTGATATGATACTCAGACTGAAGCTCCTCAAATGAGCAAACTGGGTCAGGCACATCACTGCCATGAACATTTATACGGTGCTGTGCGCGGATACGATTCACCTTCTCCTGATGAAGATGCTTCAGCCTCTTAAGCGAGGATTTCTCTTCCCCATCTTTCTGTAGGTTTTGGATCTTTCTGTCCAGGGAGGAGGTCCAGGTGATGCCACCTTTCTGGGTCTCATTCAGCGGCCTGTTATAACCTTTCTCATCCACCTGATTGATTTTAGTTTTCTTGTTTTTCTGCTTTACGTCTTTTTCTTGCACTTTGTGCTTTCTTTTGCCACCCTCCTCTGAGTTTTCACTGTCACTGCTCTCACAGTCTTTCTTCTCCTCTTCATTCTCTCCTTGGCTCCAGCTCTGGACTCCATTAGCCGCCCCTGGGCCGAAGTAGTTGATCCCAGAAAGGGAATCCAGCGATAGTTCCCCACCCTGAGATCTGGCCACCTTAAACCGAGCAGCGTCTTGGCCAAATCTCTTTAAGTCAAATTTAGCTCCGGCCCCGAGTTTCTTAAACAGTTCAAAAGCGTCCATTGCTGCGGCAGCAGCGTCGTCCATTGCTGCGGCAGCGTGGCGGCCAGAAACACCTGATATTCCTGCAGGACGATGCTCCGTCACACGCATCAGAATACGCCACAGCGTGGCGGCCAGAAACACCTGATATTCCTGCAGGACGATGCTGCGTCACACGCATCAGAATACGCCACAGCATGGCGGCCAGAAACACCTGATATTCCTGCAGGACGATGCTCCGTCACACGCATCAGAATACACCACAGCGTGGCGGCCAGAAACTTCCAAAATATGAACCTTTCATATTAAGGAGTCTCTTGGGTTGATTGAGAACACAAATGTGGCTCCATAATAAAAATAATCCTCAAAAATACAAGTTGCCTAATAATTCTGCACACAGTGTAGATGCTTATATGTTGGAAATCAGGCTTTGGGAATAATGCATGTAAGATTGTAGCACAAACTGAATATCAACATGCAAATAAAAATCAAGATGGTGTCTCTTTTTCCTGCAGGTTGCTTTTAATGAGGAAAAGTGAGAAGTTTGTTTCTCTTAGGTTCAGTCTTCTATTGTGTGTAAAATGCAGTCATTACATCGCTGTGCTTTAAAGGAGCCTCTTTAATACCTTTGCAAAGCAATTAGTTACAGTAGGATGGAAATCTGTTTACAGTTCATTACAGCAACACGTCTTATTGGACGTTTCTCTAAAATTCTGTCGCACTGGATGGAAAAGGTCTGGGAACAATTCTCAGGTCTCTCTCCGCTGATTTTTAAAAGGTTTTAGTTCTGGACTTTGACTACGCAGTTTTAGCACATCATAATACATCCCTGTATTAAAAAGAATCATCATTTCCATCCATCTTCCCTTCAACTGTCCAGAAAAGCAGGCCCACATCATGATATGACCGCCGCCATGCGTCACTGTAAAGATGCGCAGTTTTGGGTTTCCATAATATTTGTGTTGGTCAAAAGGTTTGCTGTGGCCCCTACGGTTAAACCCCGCAATAGTAAAATAAAAAAAGTCTAAATCATTCCCCAAAATATTCATAACAAATGTATAAATGATGGAAAGTATTTCTAAGACATTATTTTAAAGTCTTCCTCTCGTCACTAGGGGGTGCTGCTGCATGAATCCACCCTAACCCTATCATGCTATCTGTTTATCAGACGCTAACTGGACATAAACAAATTATCAGTATCACTTATTTTCCCGACATGAGGCTCAGAAATGTTTTTTTTAGGTGAACAAAAATCTGGACATAATTGTAATGACTTAAAAAAAAATCACTTTTTGTGAATCATGTTCACATGATGTCACAACCTTTAAAAGCATTACGAAGTTTTCTAATGGTGCTGCCACCTGTGGTGAAAACACAGAACTGCAGCTCTGTTCTGCTTCTTGCAGCTCGCGCTTTTAAAGTTTTCATTTGGTGTCTGGGTTTAAATAGATGCTGGTTGTTTCTCAGTTTTCACATCTTGAATATAAATCTTTGAATGTTTGGTTTGACCTTTTCAACATGGAGGCTCATGACGTCACATCTGCCGAACAGAGCGGGAACTTCTGATTGGCTCCAGGCTGATGGACGCATCACTGAGTTACTGTTTGCTCATCAAACCATGTTTTAGACCTTGAATAAAAAGGCCAGTTTGAATGTATTTTTCAGCAGAAACTCTCAAAATGTTTCTTTAAAACTCAAAGAATCAAAAAGAATGAAATAGTTAACATGTTTCTATTTTAAGGTTATGAAACAAATATACATCACATTACCCACCAAGTTTCCAATAAGCTGGTTATGCTGGCCTTTAAATCACGCTAAAATACCAGGATTTTAAAAATAAAATACTTTAACAAATAGTTTTGTTTATTTGTCCTTATTTAATTAGAGATCATCTAAGCACCAAAACCCATAAACTAAGGAAAATAAAAAGTTATTTTTAAAGCTTAAACACACTGCTCTTTAATGACCTGCTAATTCAGTTTGTCTCGCTAAACTCAGACCTCAGCTGCTAAAGTTCACCTGAAACTGACCTGATGACATCATTTCTAAACGTTAGCTTCATCTTCTGATTTAATGTGATCTTTGTTTCTAAACCCTCTTAGGGCTGAATGCTGTAGCTGCTTTCTATCCAAGCTTTAGCTTTTCTACACTGAAGCTTAACTCTTAAAATCTGGTGCCTAAAGGTAAAACTGAGGGGAATAAATACTACAGGACAACATGTTTATATATTGTTGGTGAAACTTTGAAAATCAAGTGTTTCCTTTCTTGGTTCTTTCTAGTTTTCAGCTCCAGGCTGATAGACTATCACATGAAATCCGTCTAGTTTAAAAGATTTATTTTCCTTTTCACAAACATTTGCAGGCAAGCAAAGATAAAACACACTATCACACCATTAGAGAATGTAAATAAAATGACTTCTATATCTTGTGAGAGGATTGTGCTTTCTGTGTCACATACGTTCATGTGGTCACCTCATCATCCAGTATATCAGAAGTGGAAAGAATGAGTCTAATTAGATCCATAGTCAGGATAAGGCCCGTAGGTCGGGACTCCACTACATGTTGGATCCCATTCGTCTCTTTACTAACACCATGAGATCAGGCAGGACTCAGCACTCCCCCCCCATCCATGGAAGAAGCAACAGCTCCTGACAGCCCCTCCAAATGAAGACGGATGGCGGATGGGAGGACACCCCTGACCCTGGTGATTAGATATGAAGGCTGTAATTGGCTGACTGTGTTTTCCATCAGCAGACATTATTGGCCATTTTTCTAGCCAGCGCCATTATGGGCTCTGCTTTTCCTGGAAGCACCTGAAAGCAGCCGAGCCGCTGCACTCCCTCTCTGCGTCCCTCAGGTCGTCTCTGGTTCTCCGTTATCAGCGTCAGCCTGTATCAGCAGACAGGCAGTCAGCGCTCCAGGAAAATATGCACAACTGGATAAAACCAAGAACAACTTTTTCACTTCACAGAAATTTATTGGCCTAAAATGTATCAGTTCAACACTTATTGAGTAAAATAAGTCAAACCCCATTATACACAATAAATGTTTTATATTTTATGATATTAAGTGTATTTCACTCAGCTGTGACAATGATTCAGTATATTAGAATAAGGCTTTGTTTCTTTTACTTCTTTTATCCATCCATCCGTCCGTCCGTCCGTCTAACCGTCCGTCCGTCCGTCCATCCATCCATCCATCCATCCATCCATCCATCCATCCATCCATCCATCCATCCATCCATCCATCCATCCATCCCACTCTGGATGGTGCAGCTCTTCTTTCTAGGAATCTGGCCACATCTATTAGTCCTCCAAAACCCTGACCCCCCAGGGTGCAGACCAGGAAGCAGAGTCCTAGTTTAGCAGACCTCTCTGCAGCTTCTCTACTGTTACCCACTCTTTACTCCATCCAGACAGTGTCTTGCCCATGACCAAAATCTAATAAATTAGCAAATATTCCCAAAGGAGGAAATCATGATAATCTAATAAAAATAACTCCAATTGGGGAAAAAGTTAAAAGGATTAAATCTGGTCTGTTTAACATAAGATCTCTTTCCTCTAAAAGTCTACTAGTTAATGACTTGATTTGTGATAATCACATTGACTTGTGTTGCCTTACAGAAACCTGGCTGCAGCAAGGGTGTAACTGTGCGATAAAAGTTGGTGGGGGCGCTCTAAGGGTGGGGCATTCTAAGGCTGGGGGCGCTCTAAGGGTGGGGGCGCGCTAAGGGTGGGGGCACGCTAAGGGTGGGGGCACGCTAAGGGTGGGGGCGCTCTAAGGGTGGGGGCGCGCTAAGGGTGGGGGCGCTCTAAGGGTGGGGGCGCGCTAAGGGGGGGGCGTGCTAAGGGTGGGGGCACGCTAAGGGTGGAGGCACTCTAAGGGTGGCGGCGCCTTAAGGGTGGAGGCACTCTAAGGGTGGGGGCGCCTTAAGGGTGGGGGCACCTTAAGGGTGGGGGCGCTCTAAGGGTGGAGGCACGCTAAGGGTGGGGGCATGCTAAGGGTGGAGGCGCTCTAAGGGTGGGGGTTCTCTAAGGGTGGGGGCGCTCTAACGGTGGGGGCGCGCTAAGGGTGGGGGCTGATGGCCCTACAGCTACTCAACCCAAACGCTTTCAATAGGGTTTATATTTTCAAAAAATGAGCTCAAACATCTATTTATTAAATGCTTTCCTATTGTTGAGAACACAATAGAACCACAGCACTCTGATATTTATAGATCTAGACAGATGGCTGCCTTTAGTGCTTTATTTATAAAGGGTTTAAAAACATTAATGTATAAAAAAAGTCAAATAACAGCCGATATGGATGCCAACATCAATAGATCCTGCATCCCTAGAATGGACACAACTTCACTTCCATCCATCCATCCATCCATCCATCCATCCATCCATCCATCCATCCATCCATCCATCCATCCATCCATCCATCCATCCATCCATCCATCCTTTTGCTGGTTTCTTATACTTTAATTTTCAGTCTGTTTTCTGTGAGTCTGTTTCTCTCTGGGTTGCAGATATTTCTGAGTCCTGCTGAACCACAAAAAACAAAATTATATGTTGAATTTTATTATAGCATTGCATATTTTGTCTTGTAAACTTGATATATTTTATTGCATGTTGCATATCCCAGTAAATCTGTTTCACATTTAAATCAGCAGTTCTCCCTAATTGTGTCTCTGCTTAAAATCAGATTGATGAACCAGTCTACCAATATAATGATGCCAGAGAAAATCATTTTCAGGATCTCTAGAAGCTCTGCAGCCTGATTCTCTGTTCAATCTGAAAACAACAGATCTGTGTTCATTTTAATCTGGAACTCTGAGTAATGCTCCTCTGAGGAGCCCAGCTTTTTTTAAATCATATAAATCACCATCTGTTGCCATTTTTAGCTGAAAAAGCTCTGTATGTGTAACAAACAGATTTTTCGGTGGTATCTCTGTCTCCTAAGTTTTACCTAAACATATATTGGAGTAGCTGCCAGTTAAAATTAACTGAGTGCTGCTGTGAATTTATGTTAAAACTGCTTGCCATAGTTGGTCAGATGAAACCGAATTTATGTTAAAACGGCGTGCCATATACTGTGTCTCTCCTCCTCCACGTAGCGACTCTGTACGCAGTAAAATGTGACCCCAAATAATAATATCTCCCAATGCGAGAAAGGTGGGACTCTAGAGCTGCGGGCAAGCGAGAAATAAACAGACTCAAAACGCTCTGAACACAGACAGCTGCACCCAACCCCAGTTACTGTTGGATAAAATATCAGCGGAAAGGGGAGAAAAAGCAGAAATTATTGATGGGGACGTCCCCTCCATGCCAAAGTCGGTGGTGACATGTCCACACCAGTCCTTCAGAAAGTTACGCCAGTGCCTTACAGAAACCTGGCTGCAGCAAGAGGATTATGTGAGCATAAATGAGGCAACTCCTTCAAGCTATTTAAGTTTTCACATCCCCAGAAGTTCTGGGCGAGGAGGAGGAGTAGCAGCAATCTCTTTAGTCTTTCTAGACTTACTGATTACTCCAAAGGCAGTTAATACCTACAACTCTTTGAACATTTAACCCTTAATTTCCCTGATCCAAATGTCAAGGCAAGAAAACCTCTTCTTTTTGTAACTTTGTATCGTCCACCAGGTCCCTACTCTGAATTTTTAGATGAGTTTTCAGAGTTCCTTTCTGATTTGGTATTAAATACTGACAGGGTCATCATAGTGGGAGATTTTAACATCCATGCTGACATTGAAGGCGATAGCTTAAGAGCAGCCTTTAATGCTATCTTAGACACTATTGGCTTTGTTCAAAATGTGAATAGTCCCACGCATTCTCATCTTCATACTTTGGATCTTGTGCTGACATACGGCATAGAATGTGAAGAAATAACAGTATTTCCTCACAACCCTGTCCTCTCTGACCACTTTCTAATAACCTTCAGGATTACTTTATCAGAGTTCTCCTCCCCCAAAAGAAGGTTACATTTTAGTAGATCTTTATCAGATAGTGCAGTTATAAATTTTAAAGAACCTGCTTCACTTTCTCTCTCCTCTGTGTCGCTGAGCAGTGCTGAAGAGGGCGAAGGTTTAGCTCATTCCCCTCAGGCGTTTTGATGAAAACAAATAAAACTAATTAAGTCAGTTTGACTATAAATTTTGTTCTGTATTTTGTTCCCAACTCTTCAAGTTTAAATGTCATTATAAGGGATTAATTCAGAAGAGCTCCAGTTTTAGATGGATAAATTCACTTTATAAACACAGTTTTATAATATGGTTTTATTTTGTATTTATTTTTATTCCTTACTAACTTCCAGGCAACATATTTATGTTGTTTTTTTTTTATTTGAGATGGAGAGCATAAAATACCTAATACCTTTTTATCATGTAATCACTGTATGGTTATTATCTTGGGTATTCAGTAGATCCGTTACTCAGTACTTGCTTTTTTACCTAATCTAGGTAAACTTTTTACTCTCAAGTTATTTCTTAAAAGTTACTTATTATTATTTGAGACAAAGTATGATGAAGTAGTGCTACTCTGAAGTAGTGCTACTCTGAAGTAGTGCTACTCTGAAGTAGTGCTACTCTGAATTAGTGCTACTCTAAGTAGTGCTACTCTAAGTAGTGCTACTCTAAGTAATACTACTCTAAGTCAAAGTTTGGCTGCTCCATCCACCTCTTCACATGTTTTAATGTCTCTGTGTTTCCCAGCTTTAAACTAATGGAGAACGGCAGCAGCCACAGAGGACGGATAACAAACAGATTCCTAAGAGCTTTTAAACTAAACTAGCTTGAATTCTTATATGTTATAAAAAAAAATAGTTTTTTCATATTGAAAAATGACGTCATAACAAAGCATAATTCTTGTTTTTGTTCTAAGTTATGGTTTTACTTTGTCTGAATGCATTTTCTTTCTTTTAAAGTTAAAACATATTTTTAATAAATCAAAATGTCTACTTTATACTTTCTTATCAATTTAATTTGAGAAAAATGAATTAATTTAAGTGTAAAAAACTACATAAGTTTTTCTAAGTTGATCCAAAGTATAATTTCTTTCAGTTGAAGTTGTTATTCACACATTACATCAAAGCTGCGCTGCAAGGAAAGGGGCTGCAGGAAGAAGCAGTAAAGAAAACACTTTAAGAACGTCATAAAATAAAAAGTTAATTCAACCAAATATTAAAGAATTCTAGAATATATATTAATAAATGTGCAGATTGTAAAACTGAGTAGAACCACGGTGTGCAAATCACTTGATAAAATAAAAACACCTGAAAGGTTTGAATGGCTGTAGAAAGATGTTGCGCCGTCATGCGGCGTTTGATGCCTTTCTGTAGTGAACTCTAATTAGCGGCGCAGTGACGCTCATCTGACCCGCTTTCCAGAGACTCTCCACGGAAGAGCTGATGATGAGGGACGCCGCTCAGCCTGCAGAAGGAGAGGGAAAAGTGTCAAACTTAGTAGGCCATTGTCTGCCTGGCGTCTGCTCCTCCGTCATCAGTCAGCCGCTCTTCTGACTGGCTGCTTCCTGGACCACTTGCATGATCAGATCACACACCTAGAAATGAATCAAACAGAAATCCCCTCTCTAACCTTCTTCCATCATCTTTCACCTTTTTCTGCTAATCTATGAGTTAAAAATCCAGGAAGTAAAATTCTCTGATATTGTTGATATTTATTTATATCTTTAGTCACTTTTTCCACCAATGTTGGTGAGAAATTAAAGCGTTAAAGCATTAAACTTTCTTTGTCGGTGGCTTTAAAAAAGCAGCTGGTGAAGAATTCATCATTTGTTGCTGCAGAGCAGACACAGGCCAGCCGCCTCTGCCTCCCCAGCTCTGGTTTTCCAGCTCTGTATTGTTTCAGCCGGTTTGCACACACTGCAGGAGGGATTTTGGCCCACTCCTCCACACAGATCTACTGTAGATCAGTCAGGTTTCTGGGCTGTCACTCCCTCCAAAGATGCTCTATTGGGTTTAGGTCTACAGACTGGCTAGGCCACACCACAACCTAGATCTGCTTCTTCCAGAGCCGCTCCTTGGTTATCCTGGCTGTGTGCTTCGGGTCATTATGATGCTGGAAGACCCAGCCTCCACCCATCTTCACTGCTCTAACTGAGGGACCAATCCATGGCCCCGCTCATCCTCTCCTTATGACCGGGGCCCTGTGCAGTCGCCCTGTCCCATGTGCAGAAAAACAGCCCCACAGCATGATGCTGCCACTCCCATGCTTCACAGTGGGGATGTGTTCTTGGGATGGTTCTCATCATTCTTCTTCCTCCAAACATTCTGACCATAAAGTTCTATTTTGGTCTCATCTGATCACATGACTTCCTCCCAGATGCTCATTAACTGCAGACGCTCCTTGACATGTGCTGCTTGGGGAACCTTGACATGTGCTGCTTGGGGAACCTTCTTTATTCCATGATATCAGACATCATGGTCAAACCATGATGTCTGAGTGTGTTTACCAACTGTAACCATGGAAACGGTGGTCCCAGCTCTTTCCAGGTCATTGACCAGCTGTAGTTCTGGGCTGATTTCTCACCTTTCTTAGGATCATTGATGCCCAGCAGGTGAGATCCTGCATGGAGCTCCAGTCTGTCAGGTTTAGCTTCTTCCATTTTCTAATGAAGCTCCAACAGCGGAGCTTTTTCCACCAGGCTGCTCGGTTATTTCCCTGCAGCCTTTCCAGCCTGGTGGAGGAGGACAGTTTAGTCTGTGGTGCCTTTGGACAGCTCTTTGGTCTGGGCCATGTTAGTGTTGTCTGGGGTGGACAGGTGTCTTTATGCAGCTAACCACCTCAGACAGGTGCATCTAATTAAGGAGAATAAATGGAGGAGGACATTTTGAAGGCAGACTATCAGGTCTCTGAGGGTCAGAATTAGCTGATCGACAGCTGTTCAAATACTGATTTGCAACTTGATAATGAGAGTTAAAATAGTTAAAAAGTCATATATTGTGATTTCTGTCTCTCTATTTAGATGATGTCTCACAGTGAATATGATGCATCTATGATGACAAATTCAGACTCCATGATTTCAAAGTGGGAGAAATTGCAAAACAGAAATTGAACTTTATTGATCTCACAATAGAGAAACAAACTCTCTGCATTTAACCCCTCCGCTTGGGGAGCAGTGGGCTGCCATTGTGCGCCGCCCAGAGAGCAGTATGGGTTTAAGGGTCTTGCTCAGGGACCCAGAGTGGGAAGCTGTGGGGATTGAACTGGGTACTGCAACCAGAAGCTGGTCTACGCACACAGCTCCCCTTGAGCAGTGCTCCTATAGTGGGAGTCGAACCCAGGCCGCCTGGGTGAAAACCAGGAATCCTAACCGCTAGAACATATGGCAGGGGTTCAAGCAGCAGGGGGGTTTAAATACTTATTTTCATGGTAGGTCTATAATTGACCAAGTCGTCTGGGTCAAGAGACGGTTTCTTAAGTAAAGGTTTAATTCCAGCAACCTTGGAAGCCTTTGGTTTTATCGCTGTAACAGGGAGAGAAAAAGAAAGGAACGACTTTTGTTGAACTTTTTTAGATTCTTATCTGTAGATATATTACACCTAACTGACTGCAGCTGCGTGGTTGTGTTATTTTTAGCAAATATATACATAAATGAATCTTATCATCCATCTTATCAAAGTGTGGAGTTTTCCATGTTTGCAGGATGCCAATAAATAAAGGCTAAAGTTAAACACGGTGGTCTGAATCCTTTGATGGTCATCTGAGACTGAGGGAGGAAGCCATTTTCTTCTGCTCAGTCCTGTCAGGGTGGCGGTGTCTATCTCCAGCTTTCTATGGCTGAGAGGCAGGGTCCACCCTGGACAGAGAGGCGGGGTCCACCCTGGACAGAGAGGCGGGGTCCACCCTGGACAGAGAGGCGGGGTCCACCCTGGACAGAGGGGCAGGGTCCACCCTGGACAGAGAGGCAGGGTCCACCCTGGACAGAGAGGCGGGGTCCACCCTGGACAGAGAGGCAGGGTCCACCCTGGACAGAGAGGCAGGGTCCACCCTGGACAGAGAGGCAGGGTCCACCCTGGACAGAGAGGCGGGGTCCATCCTGGACAGAGAGGCAGGGTCCACCCTGGACAGAGAGGCAGGGTCCACCCTGGACAGAGAGGCGGGGTCCACCCTGGACAGAGAGGCGGGGTCCACCCTGGACAGAGAGGCAGGGTCCACCCTGGACAGAGAGGCAGGGTCCACCCTGGACAGAGAGGCAGGGTCCACCCTGGACAGAGAGGCAGGGTCCATCCTGGACAGAGAGGCAGGGTCCACCCTGGACAGAGAGGCAGGGTCCACCCTGGACAGAGAGGCAGGGTCCACCCTGGACAGAGGGGCAGAGTCCATCCTGGACAGAGGGGCAGGGTCCACCCTGGACAGAGGGGCAGAGTCCACCCTGGACAGAGGGGCAGAGTCCACCCTGGACAGAGAGGCAGGGTCCACCCTGGACAGAGGGGCAGGGTCCACCCTGGACAGAGGGGCAGAGTCCACCCTGGACAGAGAGGCAGGGTCCACCCTGGACAGAGGGGCAGAGTCCACCCTGGACAGAGGGGCAGGGTCCACCCTGGACAGAGAGGCAGGGTCCACCCTGGACAGAGGGGCAGAGTCCACCCTGGACAGAGGGGCAGGGTCCACCCTGGACAGAGAGGCAGGGTCCACCCTGGACAGAGAGGCAGGGTCCACCCTGGACAGAGGGGCAGGGACCACCCTGGGGGATCCAACGCCCCTCTGTCCACTCTGTCCACGTCTCCAGTCCATCACAGGGCAAACAACCTTTCACACTCAGACTTAAGGATAATTTAGAGAAGCCAATTAACCTAACATCATGTTTTTGGACTGTGGGAGGAAGCTAGAGTACCCAGAGAAAACCCACACATGCTCAGGGAGAATATGCTAACCCCATGCAGAAAGACCCCAGGCAGGAATCAAACCCAGAACCTTCTCACTGCAAAGCAGCCGGGATACCCACTTCACTTATGTGCAGCCCCTTTGTGGGACACTGATGTAGAATTAGTCGACTGCAGTCTTTTTAGAAATGAGCGAACCCCAGTAGGCAGCTTTAGCAGAACCCTGTTTTCACTCCTTTCTTCTTGATTTATAAAATAGGCTGCGATCTACACAGATATTTACTCCGTGTTGGTTTAAACGTAAATCCCTTTATTTATGGAGAAATTCCCTCTCTGCATTTAACCCATCCCCTCTTCCAGAGTTCCAGTGTTCAGTCAGGTTTCTTCCTAGGAGGCAGAGAAGACAAACAACTGATTAGGTTCAGGTTCAAGGTTCTGGGGAGTCAGAGAATCAGACAGGCTGGTTGGCTCAGGCTTCGCTAACCATAACTGGCTTAACACTCTGGCGCTGGAGAGAAGTCCTGCTGCTGCTTATATGCTGGTCTCCTGATGACTGATGGATCGCAGGTGTGGTCGTCAGCTCAGCTCCAGGAGACCTAGAGGCGCCCTCTGCTGGAGGAAGGTGGACAGACCTCCAGATCCCAACATATGCTAGTGATCAAAAACGGTTTTGTTATAAGAATTTATTATTTTCTTTCAAATTTGATTTGTTTATGTTTTCCTTTTATAAATGTTATCTTTTCATTTTTATTTAAAATTTCTGTTTTTCCGATTGAAAAAAATTTTAAGCAAATTTTGGAAAAAATGTAATTAGAAAAATAAAACATTTTTTAAAATTTCATTTCACACCTACCATAAATGAAAGGTTCACAGCCTTCATCTGGTGTCACTGAAATGAATAAAAGAAACTCTATTCTTTACAATCTATAGTGGAAGAACATCAACAAACAAAGAAAAAGAAAAGTTTAGATGAGTCAAAGATTATACATTAAACTGGACAAAAACAGACCCAATAAAATAAATAAAACGTATAAAATAACACGCCTGTGTTCTCCCCCCCACACTGAGGAGGTCTGTGTTTTGGTCCCTCTGAATGTTGGTGGTGTTTTCACAGACGGACTCTTCCACCATCACAGGTGGTTCAGGTTGTAGGGAGGTCATGGAGGCCAAACCCAACGCTCAGCCTCATTCTGACCTGTTTGAAGGACATTACATCACACCCTGATCATTTACATCACATCCTGATCATTTACATCACAACCTGATCATTGACATCACATCCTGATCATTGACATCACAACCTAATCATTTACCTCACATCCTGATCATTTACTTCACATCCTGATCATTTACATCACAACCTGATCATTGACATCACATCCTGATCATTGACATCACAACCTGATCATTTACATCACATCCTGATCATTGACATCACAACCTGATCATTTACATCACGTCATGATAATTTACATCACATCCTGATCATTGACATCACATCCTGATCATTGACATCACAACCTGATCATTTACATCACGTCATGATCATTTACATCACATCCTGATCATTTACATCACACCCTGATCATTTACATCACAACCTGATCATTGACATCACATCCTGATCATTGACATCACAACCTGATCATTTACATCACATCCTGATCATTTACATCACATCCTGATCATTTACATCACAACCTGATCATTGACATCACATCCTGATCATTGACATCACAACCTGATCATTTACATCACATCCTGATCATTGACATCACAACCTGATCATTTACATCACGTCATGATCATTTACATCACATCCTGATCATTGACATCACATCCTGATCATTGACATCACAACCTGATCATTTACATCACGTCATGATCATTTACATCACATCCTGATCATTTACATCACATCCTGATCATTTACATCACGACCTGATCATTTACATCACAACCTGATCATTTACATCACGTCATGATCATTTACATCACATCCTGATCATTGACATCACATCCTGATCATTGACATCACAACCTGATCATTGACATCACAACCTGATCATTGACATCACATCCTGATCATTGACATCACAACCTAATCATTTACATCACATCCTGATCATTTACTTCACATCCTGATCATTTACATCACAACCTGATCATTGACATCACATCCTGATCATTGACATCACAACCTGATCATTTACATCACATCCTGATCATTGACATCACAACCTGATCATTTACATCACGTCATGATAATTTACATCACATCCTGATCATTGACATCACATCCTGATCATTGACATCACAACCTGATCATTTACATCACGTCATGATCATTTACATCACATCCTGATCATTTACATCACACCCTGATCATTTACATCACAACCTGATCATTGACATCACATCCTGATCATTGACATCACAACCTGATCATTTACATCACATCCTGATCATTTACATCACATCCTGATCATTTACATCACAACCTGATCATTGACATCACATCCTGATCATTGACATCACAACCTGATCATTTACATCACATCCTGATCATTGACATCACAACCTGATCATTTACATCACGTCATGATCATTTACATCACATCCTGATCATTGACATCACATCCTGATCATTGACATCACAACCTGATCATTTACATCACGTCATGATCATTTACATCACATCCTGATCATTTACATCACATCCTGATCATTTACATCACAACCTGATCATTTACATCACATCCTGATCATTTACATCACATCCTGATCATTTACATCACATCCTGATCATTGACATCACAACCTGATCATTTACATCACAACCTGATCATTTACATCACAACCTGATCATTTACATCACAACCTGATCATTTACATCACATCCTGATCATTTACATCACAACCTGATCATTTACATCACATCCTGATCATTTACATCACAACCTGATCATTTACATCACATCCTGATCATTTACATCACATCCTGATCATTGACATCACATCCTGATCATTGACATCACAACCTGATCATTTACATCACGTCATGATCATTTACATCACATCCTGATCATTTACATCACATCCTGATCATTTACATCACGTCATGATCATTTACATCACATCCTGATCATTTACATCACATCCTGATCATTGACATCACATCCTGATCATTGACATCACAACCTGATCATTTACATCACGTCATGATCATTTACATCACGTCATGATCATTGACATCACAACCTGATCATTTACATCACATCCTGATCATTTACATCACATCCTGATCATTTACATCACAACCTGATCATTTACATCACATCCTGATCATTGACATCACAACCTGATCATTTACATCACATCCTGATCATTGACATCACAACCTGATCATTTACATCACGTCATGATCATTTACATCACATCCTGATCATTGACATCACATCCTGATCATTGACATCACAACCTGATCATTTACATCACGTCATGATAATTTACATCACATCCTGATCATTTACATCACATCCTGATCATTTACATCACGTCATGATCATTTACATCACATCCTGATCATTTACATCACAACCTGATCATTTACATCACATCCTGATCATTTACATCACAACCTGATCATTTACATCACATCCTGATCATTGACATCACAACCTGATCATTTACATCACAACCTGATCATTTACATCACAACCTGATCATTTACATCACATCCTGATCATTGACATCACAACCTGATCATTTACATCACAACCTGATCATTTACATCACATCCTGATCATTGACATCACATCCTGATCATTTACATCACATCCTGATCATTTACATCACATCCTGATCATTGACATCACAACCTGATCATTTACATCACAACCTGATCATTTACATCACAACCTGATCATTTACATCACATCCTCAATTCAATTCAATTCAATTCAGTTTATTTATATAGCGCCAAATTCACAACACATGTCATCTCAAGGCACTTCACAGTTCAACCAGATCATAAAGTCAAATTGATACAAAGTTCTCCATCTAAGGAAAACCAGTTGATTGCATCGACTCATTGACTCAATACAATCCCTCACACTAAGCATGCTTGTAGCGACAGTGGAGAGGAAAAACTCCCTTTAAACAGGAAGAAACCTCCAGCAGAACCAGGCTCAGTGTGAGCGGCCATCTGCCGAGGCCGACTGGGTTCAAGAAGACGGAAGCAGAGACACAAAAGCAGCTGTAATAGGCGGCCCCGTCCAGGAAACACACAGCCAGGCAGACGAGCTCCGAGCCAGCTCCCATGTCAGAGGACGAAGAAAGCACATCCACCCAGTCACAGCACAGCTGATGTTTCTTTCCAGGATGACGTCACAGCCAAACAGGAACAGACAAGGCAAAGCTACTCTGAGGAAAAGCAGATAGAGCAGAAGGTTAGAGATTGAACTAACAGATTCTGCAGAATAGGAGAATAGAAAGAGAATGAAGCAGAACATCCTGATCCTGATCAGCCTGGAGGGTTTTTACCCACTTTGATTGGGTGTGACTCTAAATCCAGGCCTCCATTGGTTAATAAAGTTGATTTCAATTGATATTATTTTTGGGTGATTTTGCTCTCAGCTGTTTCAGCTTCTTATAGAACAAAGAATTTACTGAGAATCTTTCATTGTTCAGATCTAGGACCTTTTTTTTGAGTTTTTCCTTTATTTTTTTCAGCAGATCTCTTTATGTATGAATATCTGGGAAAACGGCAAAGTTAATCTCAAAATCCTGTTTAGGCTAATTTCAATCAACAGATTCTGACTTATAAAACCTGTTTCTATAATTTTAGCAGAATATTCTTTCTGTATGCTACCAGGACAAAAATATTTAACGAATCAATTTAATAGTGAAGTTTAAGTGAAATGAAATTGTTTGTGCTTCAGATGTGGACGAATGTATGAATGACTACAATGGCGGCTGCGTCCATGAATGCATCAACATCCCAGGGAACTACAGATGCACCTGCTACGATGGATTCATGCTGGCCCACGATGGACACAACTGTCTGGGTGCGTATGACTTTAAAGGCTGCCAGCCCATCCAGCCTCCAGCTTGGTTGGTTTTTATGGTTCCTGCAGGAACCGTGTCTGTCTCCCTGCCAGCTCCCAGATCACTTTATCTGATTGGTTGATGCTCAGCAATCAGCAGCTAAATGTCAGATTTTCCAACTTTGGACACGCTTGAAACCGAACGGGCTGAAAACGCTTCAATATGTGCGGCGCCAGACGATGGAACGGCGACGCCCCTTGATGCGCTTCTGCCACAGACTTTTCATGTTTCCCTCCAAATACGTTCGTGTCGTCGCAGCATTAGCTCCGGCTTTAAGGAACGCCAACATTCCCTTCTTTATTCCAGGTGTATTTATCTTCTTTTAAGCTCTTAATCTTTTCCTCATCTGCAGGAGTTCCTTGTTTAATCAAAGTCTTTTCTAGCTCAGGTCACATTGTGTTTTGATATTAAAAGACAAAAAGTTTACTGACAAATGGACCAAAACCACCAAAATAATGGATAATATGCCAACAGGGCGCCGTGATTTAATGGGAAATCCTTTCTATGGAACCAGTTAGATATTACTGTAGAAATTGATAAAGCCATGAGGTCTGGTCCAATAGTTAGGAAGGACTTATTCTGATGAGATGCATTTAGGACAGCCTAACTTTCAACTAGTAGTACTTCAATCAGTTCTGTTTTTCTGATTGATTTCCTAATTTAACGGATCACACAGAAAATAGCTAACAGGTTACGCTCCTGTTAGCTGCCACTGAGGAGGAGGAGGAGGAACAGGAGGAGGAACAGGAGGAGGAGGAGGAGGAGTGGGGATTATGTCTTAGCTTGCATTTGGGAAGCTAATCCCAACAGTAAGTGGCGTTTAGCGCCTGGCGAGAGGAAACCAGCTGTGTCTGTTTCTAACCTCAGACTGGTTTTACTGGATGTTGACTGGATGCAGCTTTAATGAGCTGCTGCTGATTAAAACCGAGTTCAAACACGGCAGTAAATAGAAAATCCCAGACAGACAGAATATCTGTGATCACTTTCTGCTCAGACCTCCTGTCTGATCCTTTGCTTTGTTTGTTCAGGAAGCATTTTGTAGAAAACCTTGATTCTAAAACTTTTTCCATCTTATAGAAAAGGTTTTCTGATGTTGCTCTATTACAGTTTACATCTATGTATTAGTGAGATTTAATTTCCAAAATAAAGGCGCAACATCTCTTTTCTCAGGGCGATCACAGTTTTATTCTCATAATGACTTTATTCTAGAAATGTTAAAACCTTTTTCTGGTTATCATAAATAATTACAGACCTCATACCTTGTGATAGAGCACTAATATCAGGGAGGAAAGGAAAGACGTACACAGTATTTATGAGAACAGTATACAGACCGACAGCGACGACCAGCAGACAGACCGACAGCAACGACCAGCAGACCAGTATACAGACCGACAGCAACGACCAGCAGACAGACCGACAGCAACGACCAGTTGACAGACCGACAGCAACGACCAGTTGACAGACCGACAGCGACGACCAGCAGACCAGTATACAGACCGACAGCGACGACCAGCAGACAGACCGACAGCGACGACCAGCAGACAGACCGACAGCAACGACCAGCAGACCAGTATACAGACCGACAGCAACGACCAGCAGACAGACCGACAGCGACGACCAGTTGACAGACCGACAGCGACGACCAGCAGACCAGTATACAGACCGACAGCGACGACCAGCAGACAGACCGACAGCGACGACCAGCAGACAGACCGACAGCAACGACCAGCAGACCAGTATACAGACCGACAGCAACGACCAGCAGACAGACCGACAGCGACGACCAGTTGACAGACCGACAGCGACGACCAGCAGACAGACCGACAGCGACGACCAGCATACAGACCGACAGCGACGACCAGCAGACAGACCGACAGTGATGACCAGCAGACCAGTATACAGACCGACAGCGACGACCAGCATACAGACCGACAGCGACGACCAGCATACAGACCGACAGTGACGACCAGCAGACCAGTATACAGACCGACAGCGACGACCAGCAGACCAGTATACAGACTGACAGCGACGACCAGCATACAGACCGACAGTGACGACCAGCAGACAGACCGACAGCAACGACTAGTTGACCAGTATACAGACCGACAGTGACGACCAGTATACAGACCAACAGTGACGACCAGCAGACAGAACGACAGCAACGACTAGTTGACCAGTATACAGACTGACAGTGACCACCAGTATACAGACCAACAGTGACGACCAGTATACAGACCGACAGCAACGACTAGTTGACCAGTATACAGACCGACAGTGACGACCAGCAGACAGACCGACAGCGAAGACCAGCATACAGACCGACAGCGAAGACCAGCATACAGACCGACAGCGAAGACCAGCATACAGACCGACAGCGACGACCAGCAGACAGACCGACAGCGACGACCAGTATACTGACCGACAGCGACGACCAGCAGACAGACCGACAGCAACGACCAGCATACAGACCGACAGCGACGACCAGCAGACAGACCGACAGCGTCGACCAGCATACAGACCGACAGCGATGACCAGCATACAGACCGACAGTGACGACCAGCAGACCAGTATACAGACCGACAGCGACGACCAGCAGACAGACCGACAGCAACGACCAGCATACAGACCGACAGCGACGACCAGCAGACAGACCGACAGCGACGACCAGCAGACCAGTATACAGACCGACAGCGACGACCAGCAGACAGACCGACAGCAACGACCAGCATACAGACCGACAGCGACGACCAGCAGACAGACCGACAGCAACGACCAGTATATAGACCGACAGCGTCGACCAGCATACAGACCGACAGCGTCGACCAGCATACAGACCGACAGCGTCGACCAGCATACAGACCGACAGCGTCGACCAGCATACAGACCGACAGCGTCGACCAGCATACAGACCGACAGCGTCGACCAGTATACAGACCGACAGTGACCACCAGTATACAGACCAACAGTGACGACCAGTATACAGACCGACAGCAACGACTAGTTGACCAGTATACAGACCGACAGCGACGACCAGCAGACAGACCGACAGCGACGACCAGCAGACAGACCGACAGCGACGACCAGCATACAGACCGACAGCGACGACCAGCAGACAGACCGACAGCGACGACCAGTATACAGACTGACAGTGACGACCAGTATACAGACTGACAGTGACGACCAGTATAGAGACTGACAGTGACGACCAGTATACAGACTGACAGTGACGACCAGTATACAGACTGACAGTGACGACCAGTATAGACTGACAGTGACGACCAGTATACAGACTGACAGTGACGACCAGTATAGAGACTGACAGTGACGACCAGTATACAGACTGACAGTGACGACCAGTATAGAGACTGACAGTGACGACCAGTATACAGACCGACAGCAACGACCAGTATACAGACCAACAGCAACGACCAGTATACAGACCGACAGCATCGACCAGTATACAGACCGACAGCAACGACCAGTCGACCAGTATACAGACCGACAGCGACGACCAGTCGACCAGTATACAGACCGAGAGTGACGACCAGTATACAGACTGACAGCAACGACCAGTATACAGACCGACAGCATCGACCAGTATACAGACCGACAGCAACGACCAGTATACAGACCGACAGCATCGACCAGTATACAGACTGACAGCAACGACCAGTATACAGACCGACAGCATCGACCAGTATACAGACCGAGAGTGACGACCAGTATACAGACCAACAGCAACGACCAGTATACAGACCGACAGCATCGACCAGTATACAGACCGACAGCAACGACCAGTCGACCAGTATACAGACCGACAGCAACGACCAGTATACAGACCGACAGCATCGACCAGTATACAGACCGACAGCAACGACCAGTCGACCAGTATACAGACCGACAGCGACGACCAGTCGACCAGTATACAGACCGAGAGTGACGACCAGTATACAGACTGACAGCAACGAACAGTCGACCAGTATACAGACCGACAGTGACGACCAGTATACAGACTGACAATGACGACCAGTATACAGACCGACAGCAACGACTAGTTGACGAGTATACAGACGACAGCTTTGACCAACAGACAGACCGATAGCGTCGACCAGCATACAGACCGATAGCGACGACCAGTTCAAATAATATCCTAGAGATGAACAGAAATAGAAATACAAAGAAATACTTGAAAAATGAAATATGTCAATGAATTTTTCTGGAAGTATTTAAGGCTGTAAATGACTTTTACTTCCCTGGAATCGGGGAAATGCTGCTGGATTATCAGCCTGACCACCCAGTCCGTCTCGGCCTACTGCTGTTGCCAACCTTCGAACCCTCCTTACATTCCGCTCAATGTCTCTCAGACTGAGTCCAGCTGTTTTATCTTGGCTCACCTCTGGATCGATGATGAGGAGGTCACTCTTCATCAGCTCATGAATGTCATGGTCTTTGTTCTAAGTTTTCTCTTTGAGTTTTCATTGGTTTTATTTCCATTTGGTCTTATTCTAGTTATTTTGCTTGTATTCCAGTTCTTATCTATTTGTAGTTGACCCTCTTGTCAGTCTCTTTCTCCAAGCTCCCTTCTAGACCCTTCTTTCCACACCTGCTCCTCGTCTGCTAATAAGTCGTCCCATTGTTTCTGTCTCCCATATATACTCCTCCTGTTCAGTCTGTCTTTGCTGTTTCCTCATCATTGCTTTGCCCTTTATGTCAGTTTTTCCTTGAGGTTTTTTGGTTTTCTGTATTTTGGTGTTTTTGTAATTTGCTTCAGTTTCCATCTTTTTTTGTCTCGGTATTCTGGTCGTCTTCACGCCTCCACTCAACCTGACAGTGAAGAAGGGTCTGATGGAGGCAAGGACTCCTCCTTCCACTGCATCCTAACATCAACTCTTCAACTCTTGACTTGCGTTTGCATCTGCCATCATCTCTTTTCCTGCCTGATCTTGTCTTCCTCCCATTTACCAACAAAGTCACTCTGCAACTGAGGAGGGGTTTTTTTGCCAGCAGAAAAGGACTGTTTCCTTCCTGGACTGTCAGGCTACGGTTAGCCGACCTGTAGCCTCATTCTTCCTCACTTCTTCTAGGACCAAAAGTTGGAGCCATTTTTTCCTGTTGCATTGGACCCATACTCAGCTCTTCTGGGGCTCATCAGCATCGCATCCTGATTCTAACACTAAGTGTGATGATTGCTGGCAGTAAAAACCCTTTTTGAATTTTCACAGCAGAGGGCGTAGATCCCACTTTCCTCAAACTGTTTAAAACCACACAGCTTTTAAATCATCAGCCTGCACCATTTCTAATTCAGAGGGCTGGAAACAATATTTACATTTTCCATATTAAAATACAAACTCTACTAAATAAAAAATGTATATTAAAAGAAAGCATTTCTACTGATCTTTAGCTGTTTAAAGTCCAGCAGTCAGACTGAAGCTTTGATTTTCTGCTTCCTGTTGGAAATGAAACAGACTGTAAAGCTTTTCTTTTATCTTTGTGAACTTCTTAAAGCTCACAGTGGTTTCCATCATTTCTTCCCAAACAGCCGTTAATCTGGTTCTCTGCTGACAGAAAGTGATTTCATCCGTATGGTAAAAGCTGTGACAACATTGTGTGACGAGTTGAAAGTGAACTGATGTGATTTCCAGTACCATAGTGAGAATGGTGAGCGGTCTGCTTCCTGCAGCCTATCTGGACTGTAATTTAAAGCTCTGCTGTGGCTTCAGCTTGTTTAGTTAAGCAGCTGGAAAAACCAGTCAAATGATGTAGATTAGCAGCTGCTTTAACTTGTTTGGATCACTTTGAGTTTTCAAGGCACAACAGCTTTGTTTGAAAACAGTTTTTTTCAGCTTGTTTGTCAAAGTTTAGACTCTGGTCACATTCTTCTTAGATCCTCCAGGCCTGCTTACCAGAAAAGCGACAAGACCTCAAACTATAAAACTAAAGCCCATCATGGCGTCCTGGTTTCAGTGATCCGTCGGTGAGAGAATAGTAAATGAGAAGATGAACCCGTGTAAGGTCACCTAAATGTCTTCAGATCATGGAACGGCCCAGTTGGGCTTCCTTGGGGTTTATTTGGGTTCTGCGTGGACACAGCTGGACCCAATGTGCCGCTGGTTGCGTGCCGCACTTACAGGAGTTTATTTTCCTTTCCTCCAGCGTGTCTTTTCCTTTATCTGGATGAAGATGTCAGATTTGGATCCAAGGTGGGTAATGGTCCAGATTCTGGCAGGTTAGGGACAGGTGAGGGACTCCAGACACATGAGAGGAAAAAAACACAATCGTTTAAATTTCAACCAGCTGATTTCCCGTAACCTCACCGATTGACACTAATTAGAAGAACTGGAAACCACTTTAATCAAGACTCATTAAATTACACCTGACAAATGTTTATGTGAAATGAAATAGAGTAAAACTGTGTTACATTCTGTGTGCCGCCGTCTCTTTTCGTTTTTTTTTACTTGAGCTTTTCAGCAGTCGTCCTTTTTATCTGAAAGGTCAATAAACTCTTCGGGTTCTAAGAAAACTGCTGGTTTTCCAACCGAGGCACCAAACCAGCAGCTTCTGGTGGATTCAATGCTGCAGAGTTCCAGCAGAAGATCCGACCCTGACCTGCTGTTTCTGACTGACTGAGGAAGAGGAGGGTCAAAATGTTCTTCATCCAGTCAGTGGAGATTATTTATCATTCATTTATTCAAAGGATTCAGGTCATTTCTTCCATCAGCTTTAAAGGTCTTTAAAAGGACATTAAAATATGTAAATTTATATAAAATAATAAATCTGCAGCTTCTTCTGTTGCTTAGAGAAATAAACTTAAATCATCTCTATCTCATGTTATGCTTCAGCTCACACATATGGAGTGAATACTGTTCCATTATTGTTGTAATCACATTACTTTTTTAGTAAATGGAAATTTTAAATAAATTCCTAGCCCTAACTCTTTTATTTTTAATTCATCAAATGTAACTTTTATTTATTTTACAGATTTCATACATTTCCCCTTTTTGTTTTTCCACATTTCTGTTTTTAGAAACGATTTTTACAAATTTCATTCTTTTATTTCTGGATAACTTGTTTAACAGGTTACCGTGGAAACCCCCTGATGCTGGTTTAATCTGTAATCATGTGACTCATTTATGAATCGACTTCTCAAAAATGAACGTTTCTAAAGTAATCCAGTCAGTGCCCAAACAGACCTGCTGTGACCTGAGTTTTATAAAAACATCCAAATGCAGTTTAGAGTCTGAAGCTCATTGTTTGTGTTTCTCTAGTGGTCGAAACTTTAAAAGTTCAGGTTTGTTTAACAAAGAGACGCGCTGGACGTTATTATGAAGATAACGGAACATCAGTTTCTCATTTAGAGCTTTTTAGAAGATGAACCGGAGGTAAAAAACTTTTACGTTTTCGTGATCAGACCAAAGGAAGCTGCTGTTTCTGCTTTCATTCTTTGGCTCGTAGCTCATTGAACCTCAAGAAGTTTGTGCAAATATTTCTCGGATCGTTTAGGATAACCTGTGAAGCCCAAACAGAGGAGTCCATAAAGCAAACTTGGTCAAAATAAACAAATAAAGGTTTCTAAAAATCTGACTCATCCCCCAAATACCGTAAAGCCTGCACCTCGTTCTGAGCAACACGTCTTTGAAGTTTAACTAGGAAATACATTTTCATCTTTTACTGAAATAACATCTGCAGCTCATCTGAGTTTCCTTTCTACCAGTTTTCCAAATCCTCAAACTTTTTTTTTTTTGTCTTTGTCTCTTTGCTTAAACTTTGTCCAACTGGATGGAAAATATCAATGATGAGTAATTTTTAAGCTTTTCCGTAAAGAAATGTTGATTTTATGTTTAAATGCAGCTCTGGTTTACAGATGAATCTAAAACAGTTTAGAACATCTAGAAAAAGTGAGAGTTGAACTTTATGGGTCTGATCAGTCAGACGTTTCCCTCGGTGTTTGTTTACTAATGATTTCTATCAACCTGTGAGAATTTTACAGAACAGATCAATTCTTTAAAGAGACATTAAATTAGAAACTGGTCAAAACTGTTTGATATGTAGCTGACCTCTATTGCAGCTTGGTTGCAAGGTCATTATTTAGGCACGTCGATGTGGGGAAAAAAAGAAACACAAACACACTTCTATACTTATTTTAGGTAAATATAAAAAACATTCATCATTTTCTTTCACTTAGAAACGCTTTGCATTAATCTGTGATATAAAACGCCAGTGGAAGATGGAGATCTTTCTGATCGTTACGACACAATCTGAATAAGTCGTCCTCTGAGGTGCCTGGAGTATCTGTGGGTCAGCAGCTTGGACTAAATGGCTGGAACCGCTGTAGAGGGGAAAACGCAGGTTAGTGACCGCGTCACTATGACGGAGGACGATTACGAGCGTCTGAGTCACTAACCTGGTTATAAAGCTCAGTCCGAGCCCAGAGGAAGGAGTGGAATCCATCCGAATGATTTCCCGCAGCACGTGGCGAGGGTCGCCCAGAGAGTTCCAGGAGCCGAAGCCAAGATGGCTGCAGAGCCGACTGACGAGCAGAATCCAGCTGATGAGGAAGAGCAGGAGTTTCCGGGAGGAGAAGCGTAGATGAGGTAGCAGAAGTCCAGGTCAGATGATCAGAGATCCGAAGAGGTACCGTAGGGAAGCCGGGGTCGGGAGATGGATCCAAGGTAGTTAGCAGGCAGAATCCAGCAGGAGTCCAAAGACAGGTCAGGCAAACGGATCAGAACAGGAGCAGCCAGGCTCAGAAACTAGTCAGGATCAGGCAATCAGAGCAACAAACTGGGTACGCTAGAGAACTCTGACCAACAGCTCAAATAATCTGGCACTGATGGCTGGGACCAAACAGCTTAAGTAGATGCTGGAACAGGTGGATCTGATGAACGGTGATGAAAACTGGGCGGAGCTTGGCAGGTGGATGAAATGAATCAATAATCCAGTCATCAGTGCCAAGATCATGACACATCAATGAGTCATTTATTGATAACATTAAACTTGTAATTACTCCTTCAACGGCTTCAAGAAATAAAAAACAAACAAACAAACAAACAGTGAACAATCCAGTCCAGTTTTTGCACAGTTATAAAGTAGATGCAGAGCGTCAGGTGCATCATTTATTAGAAGAAATCATCCAGTTATTGTTGGCATTAGCTCAGCTGATGACACGCCTGAAAACAAGGCCAGATGTCTCTAATGGAAAGGAAAAAAATACCAACAGGGAAATCTGAAGTTAGAAGCAGAAATAAAAGCAAATTATAGAATAGAGAGAATGAATGTAGCAGAGTTACGGAAAGTGGGCATCATGCCCTCCAGCAGTCTAAACCCATAGCAGCATAAGGACAGAGTTCAGTTATTAACCCCTTAAATCCTTGTTTTGCTTTGCTATTAAACTGATTTCATGGATCTGTTAAACTGCTGCCTACTATATCTGCATAATTATCTATATCTATTGCACTTTTTTTGGAATCCTCCTTTTGTATCGAGTACCGTCTCAATAGCGCCCTCCTCGTGTTTAACCAGTGTGCTGCATTTGTTGGATCTAAAAGCGGCTCGGTCTTACGCAGCTCTGTAGTGAGTTGGAGCTGAAATTGTGATCTTTGTGATCATAGCAATTTATCAGCTTAGCATTCAGTTAGTTTATTTATAATTCATTTACCAGGCCCCGCCCTCAATCCCAGGTCTGTCAGGCACGCTGTCCTGTCAGGTGCATTTTTAAATGTTAGATGTGCGCAGAATAAGGCTCTGGTATGGGGGTTAGTTGTTCTTTAACTTTATTCAAGATGAAATCTTTTAGTCTTAACAGTAAACAGTGTTTTCTTTAATGAGTAAAACAGGGAAGAGGAGCCTGATCAGTGAAGATCCGTCTGTATTTCTAAGCTCAATAACAATTTGCAATATTCTTCTCTGTTTTATGTGAGACTCTTTGATGGCAGATTATCTCCACCGGACCATCTTTCCCGTATTTCTTCCTTTGTTTTCTTCTACGTCTGTTTTCGTTCCTTAAATTTAACCCCATATGTGAAGAAGTTGTGGAGTTCCAACCAAAAATGGGCTGAAAGTGAACAAACCACCCCTGGCTTTGTTTGGGTAGAAACTGGAATGGCATTTCTTTCCTCTTGCTTTCTCCTCTCGCAGCCTGAAGATTAAAGTCATCAGTCATATTAATGGCGTCCATTACAGCTCAGGATTTACCTAAAATAGGAAGTGCAATGAAAACAAAGCAGAGGTTCACCAAGGACAAGTTTTATGCTCCCATCGTTGAAGCTACGCTGCTATATTTACACACAGAACATAACATAATGAAGTGGTTTCTACTGTCCGTTAGAACGGCGTGGAACCCTCTGAAGGTCCTTCATCCAGCAGAGATCAGGAGATCATGGGGAGTTCTGCTGAGCTCTGTGTCCACCTGGAACTAAACAAGAACATTTCAGCCCAGGATAAACTCAAGAGCCAGATGTGTTTACTCAATCATGAGATATCAATAAACCACATATTTCTGAAAAGATGGTAACAAAAACACGCTCTAAATGAAATTCCAATTCATCCCCATTCAGAGGTCACATGGTTTATTATTCCCTTCACTACATCAGGAAGCTCCTGTGGCATCCGTCCGTCATCCAACCGTCCCATCCTCTCCTCCAAAGCTCATTTCTACTGAACATCTGGACATCTTTAGCTCCGCCTCCACCTTTCCTTCACGCTGCAGCTGTCCGTCTCTCTCTTCTTCACCTCTTAAAGGTCCTCAAATGCAGCCATCTTTAATCCATCCATGCTTTTCAGCGTATCTCTCCTTTCTGTGTCACTTTTTTAACATATTTCTATTCCCATTTAAACCACAGCAGGAATTCACTTCTTCAGAATCACTTCGTTTATTTCAGATCGAAGCGTCATCTGCAAACATCTCCATACCTTAAACCCATTTGTATCTCAGCGAGGAACTCGTCGTTAGCTGCTCGTTAGCTGCAACGTTTCTATTGGTCAGCTGGATGTTCGCTGTGACGTTTCTATTGGTCAGCTGGATGTTCGCTGTGACGTTTCTATTGTTCAAAGGTGAGCATTTGAATTGGGCTTTAAGGGAACAGGATGTGATCTGGGAAAGGCAAATTGAAAAGAAATGTAATGTTTACAACTCACTCTGAAAAACAGAAATCAAAAAAAATTTTTTTATTTAAAAAGTATAATCTTTAAAAGGAATATTTGGACAAAATATTGTATAAAATGAAATTTGTGAAATACAAATTCTAAAATGTAAAAGGTGAAAAAATATTCAGGAAAAATAATGGAACACATTTCACTCCATACACCTCTCTGCTTGTGTAAAATGTGAAATTGCTCATTGCCTTTTGCAGCTGAGCGTTTTCCTTCGGTAACCTCCGCCTGCGAGCGCAGGCCTGTCTCTCACAGTCACCCTGTCTCTCACAGTCACCCTGTCTCTCACAGTCACCCTGTCTCTCACAGTCAGCCTGTCTCTCACAGTCACCCTGTCTCTCACAGTCACCCTGTCTCTCACAGTCAGCCTGTCTCTCACAGTCAGCCTGTCTCTCACAGTCAGCCTGTCTCTCACAGTCACCCTGTCTCTCACAGTCACCCTGTCTCTCACAGTCAGCCTGTCTCTCACAGTCACCCTGTCTCTCACAGTCAGCCTGTCTCTCACAGTCAGCCTGTCTCTCACAGTCAGCCTGTCTCTCACAGTCACCCTGTCTCTCACAGTCAGCCTGTCTCTCACAGTCAGCCTGTCTCTCACAGTCAGCCTGTCTCTCACAGTCAGCCTGTCTCTCACAGTCACCCTGTCTCTCACAGTCAGCCTGTCTCTCACAGTCACCCTGTCTCTCACAGTCACCCTGTCTCTCACAGTCAGCCTGTCTCTCACAGTCACCCTGTCTCTCACAGTCAGCCTGTCTCTCACAGTCACCCTGTCTCTCACAGTCACCATGTCTCTCACAGTCAGCCTGTCTCTCACAGTCAGCCTGTCTCTCACAGTCACCCTGTCTCTCACAGTCAGCCTGTCTCTCACAGTCACCCTGTCTCTCACAGTCAGCCTGTCTCTCACAGTCACCCTGTCTCTCACAGTCATCCTGTCTCTCACAGTCACCCTGTCTCTCACAGTCACCCTGTCTCTCACAGTCACCCTGTCTCTCACAGTCAGCCTGTCTCTCACAGTCACCCTGTCTCTCACAGTCAGCCTGTCTCTCACAGTCAGCCTGTCTCTCACAGTCAGCCTGTCTCTCACAGTCACCCTGTCTCTCACAGTCAGCCTGTCTCTCACAGTCAGCCTGTCTCTCACAGTCACCCTGTCTCTCACAGTCAGCCTGTCTCTCACAGTCAGCCTGTCTCTCACAGTCAGCCTGTCTCTCACAGTCACCCTGTCTCTCACAGTCAGCCTGTCTCTCACAGTCACCCTGTCTCTCACAGTCAGCCTGTCTCTCACAGTCACCCTGTCTCTCACAGTCACCCTGTCTCTCACAGTCACCCTGTCTCTCACAGTCACCCTGTCTCTCACAGTCACCCTGTCTCTCACAGTCACCCTGTCTCTCACAGTCACCCTGTCTCTCACAGTAACCCTGTCTCTCACAGTCAGCCTGTCTCTCACAGTCACCCTGTCTCTCACAGTCACCCTGTCTCTCACAGTCACCCTGTCTCTCACAGTCAGCCTGTCTCTCACAGTCACCCTGTCTCTCACAGTCACCCTGTCTCTCACAGTCACCCTGTCTCTCACAGTCACCCTGTCTCTCACAGTCAGCCTGTCTCTCACAGTCATCCTGTCTCTCACAGTCACCCTGTCTCTCACAGTCACCCTGTCTCTCACAGTCACCCTGTCTCTCACAGTCACCCTGTCTCTCACAGTCAGCCTGTCTCTCACAGTCACCCTGTCTCTCACAGTCAGCCTGTCTCTCACAGTCACCCTGTCTCTCACAGTCAGCCTGTCTCTCACAGTCACCCTGTCTCTCACAGTCACCCTGTCTCTCACAGTCAGCCTGTCTCTCACAGTCAGCCTGTCTCTCACAGTCACCCTGTCTCTCACAGTCAGCCTGTCTCTCACAGTCACCCTGTCTCTCACAGTCACCTGTCTCTCACAGTCACCCTGTCTCTCACAGTCAGCCTGTCTCTCACAGTCACCCTGTCTCTCACAGTCAGCCTGTCTCTCACAGTCACCCTGTCTCTCACAGTCAGCCTGTCTCTCACAGTCAGCCCTGTCTCTCACAGTCACCTGTCTCTCACAGTCACCTGTCTCTCACAGTCACCCTGTCTCTCACAGTCAGCCTGTCTCTCTCAGTCCTGTCTCCAGCCTGTCTCTCACAGTCAGCCTCTCTCTCACAGTCAGCCTGTCTCTCACCAGTCAGAGCCTGTCTCTCACAGTCAGTCCCTGTCTCTCACAGTCAGCCTGTCTCTCACAGTCACCTGTCTCTCACCAGTCTAGCCTGTCTCTCACAGTCCACCTGTCTCTCACAGTCAAGCCATGTCTCTCACAGTCAGCCTGTCTCTCACAGTCAGCCTGTCTCTCACAGTCAGCCATGTCTCTCACAGTCCAGAGAGAGCCTGTCTCTTACAGTCACACTATGTCTCTCACAGTCAGCCTGTCTCTCACAGTCAGCCTGTCTCTCACAGTCACCCTGTCTCTCAGTCAGCCTGTCTCTCACAGTCACTGTCTCTCACAGTCACCCTGTCTCTCACAGTCAGCCCTGTCTCTCACAGTCAGCCTGTCTCTCACAGTCAGCCCTGTCTCTCACAGTCCAGCCTGTCTCTCACAGTCAGCCTGTCTCTCACAGTCACCATGTCTCTCACAGTCACCCTGTCTCTCACAGTCATCCTGTCTCTCACAGTCACCCTGTCTCTCACAGTCAGCCTGTCTCTCACAGTCAGCCTGTCTCTCACAGTCACCCTGTCTCTCACAGTCACCCTGTCTCTCACAGTCAGCCTGTCTCTCACAGTCAGCCTGTCTCTCACAGTCACCCTGTCTCTCACAGTCACCCTGTCTCTCACAGTCACCCTGTCTCTCACAGTCACCCTGTCTCTCACAGTCAGCCTGTCTCTCACAGTCACCATGTCTCTCACAGTCACCCTGTCTCTCACAGTCATCCTGTCTCTCACAGTCACCCTGTCTCTCACAGTCAGCCTGTCTCTCACAGTCAGCCTGTCTCTCACAGTCAGCCTGTCTCTCACAGTCACCCTGTCTCTCACAGTCACCATGTCTCTCACAGTCAGCCTGTCTCTCACAGTCAGCCTGTCTCTCACAGTCACCCTGTCTCTCACAGTCACCATGTCTCTCACAGTCACCCTGTCTCTCACAGTCACCATGTCTCTCACAGTCACCCTGTCTCTCACAGTCATCCTGTCTCTCACAGTCAGCCTGTCTCTCACAGTCAGCCTGTCTCTCACAGTCACCATGTCTCTCACAGTCACCCTGTCTCTCACAGTCATCCTGTCTCTCACAGTCACCCTGTCTCTCACAGTCAGCCTGTCTCTCACAGTCACCCTGTCTCTCACAGTCAGCCTGTCTCTCACAGTCACCCTGTCTCTTACAGTCACCATGTCTCTCACAGTCAGCCTGTCTCTCACAGTCACCCTGTCTCTCACAGTCAGCCTGTCTCTCACAGTCACCCTGTCTCTTACAGTCACCATGTCTCTCACAGTCACCCTGTCTCTCACAGTCACCCTGTCTCTTACAGTCACCCTGTCTCTCACAGTCACCCTGTCTCTCACAGTCACCCTGTCTCTCACAGTCACCCTGTCTCTCACAGTCACCCTGTCTCTCACAGTCAGCCTGTCTCTCACAGTCAGCCTGTCTCTCACAGTCAGCCTGTCTCTCACAGTCACCCTGTCTCTCACAGTCAGCCTGTCTCTTACAGTCACCATGTCTCTCACAGTCACCCTGTCTCTCACAGTCACCCTGTCTCTCACAGTCAGCCTGTCTCTCACAGTCAGCCTGTCTCTCACAGTCAGCCTGTCTCTCACAGTCACCATGTCTCTCACAGTCAGCCTGTCTCTCACAGTCACCCTGTCTCTCACAGTCAGCCTGTCTCTCACAGTCACCCTGTCTCTTACAGTCACCATGTCTCTCACAGTCAGCCTGTCTCTCACAGTCAGCCTGTCTCTCACAGTCACCCTGTCTCTCACAGTCAGCCTGTCTCTCACAGTCAGCCTGTCTCTCACAGTCAGCCTGTCTCTCACAGTCAGCCTGTCTCTCACAGTCAGCCTGTCTCTCACAGTCAGCCTGTCTCTCACAGTCAGCCTGTCTCTCACAGTCAGCCTGTCTCTCACAGTCAGCCTGTCTCTCACAGTCAGCCTGTCTCTCACAGTCAGCCTGTCTCTCACAGTCACCCTGTCTCTCACAGTCAGCCTGTCTCTCACAGTCACCATGTCTCTCACAGTCAGCCTGTCTCTCACAGTCAGCCTGTCTCTCACAGTCAGCCTGTCTCTCACAGTCACCCTGTCTCTTACAGTCACCATGTCTCTCACAGTCAGCCTGTCTCTCACAGTCAGCCTGTCTCTCACAGTCACCCTGTCTCTCACAGTCACCATGTCTCTCACAGTCAGCCTGTCTCTCACAGTCAGCCTGTCTCTCACAGTCACCCTGTCTCTCACAGTCAGCCTGTCTCTCACAGTCACCCTGTCTCTTACAGTCACCATGTCTCTCACAGTCACCCTGTCTCTCACAGTCACCCTGTCTCTCACAGTCAGCCTGTCTCTCACAGTCAGCCTGTCTCTCACAGTCAGCCTGTCTCTCACAGTCACCCTGTCTCTCACAGTCAGCCTGTCTCTCACAGTCACCCTGTCTCTCACAGTCACCCTGTCTCTCACAGTCACCCTGTCTCTCACAGTCACCCTGTCTCTTACAGTCACCATGTCTCTCACAGTCACCATGTCTCTCACAGTCACCATGTCTCTCACAGTCACCCTGTCTCTCACAGTCAGCCTGTCTCTTACAGTCACCCTGTCTCTCACAGTCACCCTGTCTCTCACAGTCACCCTGTCTCTCACAGTCACCCTGTCTCTCACAGTCACCCTGTCTCTCACAGTCACCATGTCTCTCACAGTCAGCCTGTCTCTCACAGTCACCCTGTCTCTCACAGTCACCCTGTCTCTCACAGTCACCCTGTCTCTCACAGTCACCATGTCTCTCACAGTCACCATGTCTCTCACAGTCAGCCTGTCTCTCACAGTCACCCTGTCTCTCACAGTCACCCTGTCTCTCACAGTCACCCTGTCTCTCACAGTCACCCTGTCTCTCACAGTCACCCTGTCTCTCACAGTCACCCTGTCTCTCACAGTCAGCCTGTCTCTCACAGTCACCCTGTCTCTCACAGTCACCCTGTCTCTCACAGTCACCCTGTCTCTCACAGTCACCATGTCTCTCACAGTCACCATGTCTCTCACAGTCAGCCTGTCTCTCACAGTCACCCTGTCTCTCACAGTCACCCTGTCTCTCACAGTCACCATGTCTCTCACAGTCACCATGTCTCTCACAGTCAGCCTGTCTCTCACAGTCAGCCTGTCTCTCACAGTCACCCTGTCTCTCACAGTCACCATGTCTCTCACAGTCAGCCTGTCTCTCACAGTCACCATGTCTCTCACAGTCACCATGTCTCTCACAGTCACCATGTCTCTCACAGTCACCCTGTCTCTCACAGTCAGCCTGTCTCTCACAGTCACCCTGTCTCTCACAGTCAGCCTGTCTCTCACAGTCAGCCTGTCTCTCACAGTCACCCTGTCTCTCACAGTCAGCCTGTCTCTCACAGTCAGCCTGTCTCTCACAGTCACCCTGTCTCTCACAGTCAGCCTGTCTCTCACAGTCACCCTGTCTCTCACAGTCACCCTGTCTCTCACAGTCAGCCTGTCTCTCACAGTCACCCTGTCTCTCACAGTCACCCTGTCAGGGTTTCCTACAGAGATCTGATCTCATCTGTTTACTGGAACTGTTCACTTCATGCCAAACAAGATACCCCTTTAAATTTTATAAGCTTTTAGCAATATGGCACAATATAAACATTCCTTTTCCCCACAGGTTGGACTGTCGCCTGTTAGCACTTAGCGCTAAGCTTTTAATTCAGCCACAGAAACCCACCTGACCGTATGACTGTTCCTGCAACATTCCTGACTCTAGTGTCAACCCTCTAACTGAACATCAATTCTCACTCATATGTCATTATTCATAAAGCTAAAGCGGGAAACTGGGCCCCTGTTTCTGTCTCTGCCCAGATGTGGACGAGTGTCTGGACAACAATGGAGGATGCCAACAGGTGTGTGTGAACACCATGGGAAGCTACGAGTGTCAGTGCACAGACGGCTTCTTCCTCAGCGACAACCAGCACACCTGCATCCACCGCTCCGACGGTAAGGCCGCCATCTTTCTCTTCCTAGGATTATTGTCCAGGAGGTTATAGAAATCAGCTGTTTTCTGGCTGGACGAGGATTTTCTATTACGGCAGAATTAAAAATCAAACATGTTATACCTCCTCAGTCCTTCGGGGGCAATAATCCTCTTAAAGGTGGAAGATTGTTGCTGCTGGAGCAACAATCATATCCGTTTATCCATGCACGCTATCCAGAAGAAAACTTTCTACGCATCAGAAAAACCTCTGGACATTTACTAAAACCCTGGAATTAAACACGTCTCTGCTTGTGATTAGTGCAAAATAAAAATAAAAAAACAATATAAAATGAATATTGCAATAAAAGAAGCTCCAATATCTTTGATCTTAACTTTTTCTCTGAAGGTTTCAGGCTGCTTCATTGTTCTTCCAGCCTCAATAGGTCTGCTGTCTCTGGGAGCAGCGCTCCATCATCTTAGATCTTCTTTCTAGGTTTCATCAGTAATCAGAAAGCTGTGATGGGGGTGTGAGCAGCGTCTCCCCATTTATACTCACACTTAGGTTCTGCATGAACAATAGGAACATGCAAGGAGCTGTGAATGTGGGTTTGAGGACTTCAAAGACGAACGACAGTCATTTGTCATCTCTTAATGGGTACGAACCGGAGGAATGGGGCTGTGGGTAGCGGCTGAGGGCGAGGACAGAGAGGTCAAGTGAAGGAGGAGGCGGTGACCTCCCCCTTTTGTCCTCCCTTCTTTACTCTCTAGTGCTCTCAGTGTTAGTGCAGTCAGTGTGAAGGCATGTGAGGAGGCTCTCTCAGGATGTTAGAGGACTCTTTGTGGAGGAGAGGAGCAAAATAGGTGCACAAACAGATCAATGTTTGCTCAGTGGAAACTCCGTCAGCCAGCGAGCACATTCTGTCTTTCCTGTCATTCCAAACTATTTTTAAAGCTTTGAGCTGTTTGCATTGCATCTGGGGAACCCTGCCGCCGCCGCCGCCGGTTCTCACCTTTCTTAACAATTACTCAGGTTTGATTGGACTCTATGCCATTTATGTGGGGAAATAAAAGAGCTGCAAAGAATTTCACATTTTAAAGTTTTTTAGAACGTCATTAGAAAAACTTCCGTACATAAGATGAATTCTCTATAGTCTCTGTTAATCAGTGTATGTTCTAAACATTTCCCTAAATCAGAAGCTGCTTTTTCCATGTCTGTCAGCTGGGATTCTCAGAGTAAACAGAGAGCTGGAGGTAAGGCCCTGCTCTGGGTAGCCATCTTGGGTCTCTAACCTTCACCACACACACTCACCTTCACAATCAAACACTTATTTACTGCACCTCTGCAGCCCAGCAGCAGTAGGAGGAACGTCCTGCTCAAACTCTTCTCATCTTTAATGTTATGGTCGATCCTTCTCAGACCCAAAGGCCAGGCTAAGGAACCTCGTGTAAAACTAAGAACACGGTTGTTATTTTTTTCGCTGGATTTAGGTCTTTCCTTAGCAGCAGGTGTTTTTATTTTTCCAACATGGTAAAGAAACCAGGATGGAGCTCAGAGGAGGTCAGTGATACTCCTGACTAGTGTTGCACCGATACCGATACCAGTATCGGACGGGGCCCCGATACTGCCCTAAAATGGTGGTATCGGTATCGGCGAGTACCAGCAAATAGGGCACAGATACCATTTTAAGAGCCATAAGTTTATTCAACTATTGTCACCCACTCCTGGTAGGCAATAAAAACTTTTTATTTTTATTATCCAGTAGAACTTTTTATTAAAAAGTTCTACTGGATTCACTTTGTATTAGACTTTTTCCTGCTTCACAAAGGTAGGCAGCAGCTTGACAAAGCCATGATTGCAATTATTTTACATTATTATGGTATCGGTATCGGCCGATACTGCACAGCCAGGTATCGGGTATCGGTATCGGTCCCAAAAAATGGCATCGGCGCAACACTAGTCCTGACCTCTGCAGGATGCAGGTGAGGACCAGTTCCTAGCACTGGGACCTCTCCAGCATCTTTATTCTAGACTTGCACAGCTTAGGGTGGCTAAACGTTAGCGTAGCTCCTCTGGCTTGACTCCCATATTCTTTTTTAAGAGAACTTTAATTCCTCTGCTGGAAGAATTAAACTGGAGGATTTTTACTAATATATTAGCTTTTTGGATATTTGTTATAATAAAACCCAGGAAAAGCCAACTAACATGACTAAAGCTGAACTAATACAGCTGAAAGTACCGGCTGTGTTTAAAAGGAGACGGTGGGGATGTGGAGCAAGACAAGAGAGGAACATCTCTTCCATCAGTCATCATGGCCAATGTGAGATCTTTAGGAAACATTTAGAAGAACTTGCAGCCCGAGCAATGACCCAACCAGAACATCAGCAATGCAGCATGATGTGTTTCACTGAAACATGGCTGCAGGATCATATATCAGACTCAAGCGTCTCTCTGCCAGGATTTCTGACCACATTTAAAGGAGGTGGTTTTCAGTGTTATTGATGGTGTCTTTCAGGACGTGTTACTGTGGAGAATCGTCACTGCAGCCCAGATGTTGAACTGTTGGCAGCTGGTTTTCAGCCATATTATTTGCCCAGAGAGTTCAGCAGTGTTCTGTTGTTAACTCTTTATATTCCACCGTCTGCTGTTGCCCACACTGCATGTGATAATAATTTATCATGGTAATAATTTCCATTGTTGCTAAGCTACAGACCTAATGCATAATGCATTTGTAGCAACAGCTGGTGATTTTCATCACGCCTCCCTCTCTGCTGCAACGCCATCACTCCCATAGTTGCAGACTTGTTTAAGGCAGAGGTGGAGGACTCATACATCTCTAAAGTAAGACCTGGAGTTGGATAATTTCAGGCTCCGATTCCTTGTTCTGATTCCTGTTCCCATCGATTCTCGATTGCGATTCTTTTAAGGAGAAGAATCATCAAATTGAACATGTTTTAAATGAGCTGGCTAACCGGAGTTCTGCTTGGATGGAAAACTATGAACTTTTACATGAAATTTCATTCCTTCAACACCTTTATGCCCAGGCTTGAAGCAGAAGGATGATCAGACAGATGGAGGTCTAGACAGAACCAAAGAACTGAATCCATTCAACTAGCTCAGCATCTTTCTCTTCTGCCCACAGTCACATGGACATCCTGCCCTCCTCTGACATTCACTCTCCTGCTTCTATTATCAGCCAGACCAGCAGGTGGTGCTGCTCCATCCACCTTCCACCTGTCTGCCTCTAGAAGTCAGTGAAGAGGCAACTGGAGAGACTGGATGGGAATCAGTCAGCAGGTCCTGATGGAGTCTGAGTCCTGAAGGCCTGAGCAGAGCAGCACTGTGGGATTCTACAGCACCTCTTAGTCTGACCCTGGAGACAGTTCCCGGGACATGGAAGACCTCCTGCCATTTTCCAGGACCAAAGAAGACTCAGCCATCAGTCCTCAGTGACTATAGACCTCCTGCCTTGATCCAGGACCAAAGAATACTCAGCCAGCAGTCCTCAGTGACTATAGACCTCCTGCCTTGTTCTGGACCAAAGAAGACTCAGCCAGCAGTCCTCAGTGACTATAGACCTCCTGCCTTGTTCCAGGACCAAAGAAGACTCAGCCAGCAGTCCTCAGTGACTATAGACCTCCTACCTTGTTCCAGGACCAAAGAAGACTCAGCCAGCAGTCCTCAGTGACTATAGACCTCCTGCCTTGTTCCAGAACCAAAGAAGACTCAGCCAGCAGTCCTCAGTGACTATAGACCTCCTGCCTTGTTCCAGGACCAAAGAAGACTCAGCCAGCAGTCCTCAGGGACTATAGACCTCCTGCCTTGTTCTGGACCAAAGAAGACTCAACCAGCAGTCCTCAGTGACTATAGACCTCCTGCCTTGTTCCAGGACCAAAGAAGACTCAGCCAGCAGTCCTCAGTGACTATAGACCTCCTGCCTTGTTCCAGGACCAAAGAAGACTCAGCCAGCAGTCCTCAGGGACTATAGACCTCCTGCCTTGTTCTGGACCAAAGAAGACTCAACCAGCAGTCCTCAGTGACTATAGACCTCCTGCCTTGTTCCAGGACCAAAGAAGACTCAGCCAGCAGTCCTCAGGGACTATAGACCTCCTGCCTTGTTCTGGACCAAAGAAGACTCAACCAGCAGTCCTCAGTGACTATAGACCTCCTGCCTTGTTCCAGGACCAAAGAAGACTCAGCCAGCAGTCCTCAGTGACTATAGACCTCCTGCCTTGTTCCAGGACCAAAGAAGACTCAGCCAGCAGTCCTCAGTGACTATAGACCTCCTGCCTTGTTCTGGACCAAAGAATACTCAGCCAGCAGTCCTCAGTGACTATAGACCTCCTGCCTTGTTCCAGGACCAAAGAAGACTCAGCCAGCAGTCCTCAGTGACTATAGACCTCCTGCCTGGTTCTGGACCAAAGAAGACTCAGCCAGCGGTCCTCAGTGACTATAGACCTCCTGCCTTGTTCTGGACCAAAGAAGACTCAGCCAGCAGTCCTCAGTGACTATAGACCTCCTGCCTTGTTCCAGGACCAAAGAAGACTCAGCCAGCAGTCCTCAGTGACTATAGACCTCCTGCCTTGTTCCAGGACCAAAGAAGACTCAGCCAGCAGTCCTCAGTGACTATAGACCTCCTGCCTTGTTCCAGGACCAAAGAAGACTCAGCCAGCAGTCCTCAGTGACTATAGACCTCCTGCCTTGTTCCAGGACCAAAGAAGACTCAGCCAGCAGTCCTCAGTGACTATAGACCTCCTGCCTTGTTCCAGGACCAAAGAAGACTCAGCCAGCAGTCCTCAGTGACTATAGACCTCCTGCCTTGTTCCAGGACCAAAGAAGACTCAGCCAGCAGTCCTCAGGGACTATAGACCTCCTGCCTTGTTCTGGACCAAAGAAGACTCAGCCAGCAGTCCTCAGTGACTATAGACCTCCTGCCTTGTTCCAGGACCAAAGAAGACTCAGCCAGCAGTCCTCAGTGACTATAGACCTCCTGCCTTGTTCCAGGACCAAAGAAGACTCAGCCAGCAGTCCTCAGTGACTATAGACCTCCTGCCTTGTTCTGGACCAAAGAATACTCAGCCAGCAGTCCTCAGTGACTATAGACCTCCTGCCTTGTTCCAGGACCAAAGAAGACTCAGCCAGCAGTCCTCAGTGACTATAGACCTCCTGCCTGGTTCTGGACCAAAGAAGACTCAGCCAGCGGTCCTCAGTGACTATAGACCTCCTGCCTTGTTCTGGACCAAAGAAGACTCAGCCAGCAGTCCTCAGTGACTATAGACCTCCTGCCTTGTTCCAGGACCAAAGAAGACTCAGCCAGCAGTCCTCAGTGACTATAGACCTCCTGCCTTGTTCCAGGACCAAAGAAGACTCAGCCAGCAGTCCTCAGTGACTATAGACCTCCTGCCTTGTTCTGGACCAAAGAAGACTCAGCCAGCAGTCCTCAGTGACTATAGACCTCCTGCCTTGTTCCAGGACCAAAGAAGACTCAGCCAGCAGTCCTCAGTGACTATAGACCTCCTGCCTTGTTCCAGGACCAAAGAAGACTCAGCCAGCGGTCCTCAGTGACTATAGACCTCCTGCCTTGATCCAGGACCAAAGAAGACTCAGCCAGCAGTCCTCAGTGACTATAGACCTCCTGCCTTGTTCTGGACCAAAGAAGACTCAGCCAGCAGTCCTCAGTGACTATAGACCTCCTGCCTTGTTCTGGACCAAAGAAGACTCAGCCAGCAGTCCTCAGTGACTATAGACCTCCTGCCTTGTTCCAGGACCAAAGAAGACTCAGCCAGCAGTCCTCAGTGACTATAGACCTCCTACCTTGTTCCAGGACCAAAGAAGACTCAGCCAGCAGTCCTCAGTGACTATAGACCTCCTGCCTTGTTCTGGACCAAAGAAGACTCAGCCAGCGGTCCTCAGTGACTATAGACCTCCTACCTTGTTCCAGGACCAAAGAAGACTCAGCCAGCAGTCCTCAGTGACTATAGACCTCCTGCCTTGTTCTGGACCAAAGAAGACTCAGCCAGTGGTCCTCAGTGACTATAGACCTCCTACCTTGTTCCAGGACCAAAGAAGACTCAGCCAGCAGTCCTCAGTGACTATAGACCTCCTGCCTTGTTCTGGACCAAAGAAGACTCAGCCAGCGGTCCTCAGTGACTATAGACCTGCACCTTGTTCCAGGACCAAAGAAGACTCAGCCAGCAGTCCTCAGTGACTATAGACCTCCTGCCTTGTTCTGGACCAAAGAAGACTCAGCCAGCAGTCCTCAGTGACTATAGACCTCCTGCCTTGTTCTGGACCAAAGAAGACTCAGCCAGCAGTCCTCAGTGACTATAGACCTCCTGCCTGGTTCCAGGACCAAAGAAGACTCAGCCAGCGGTCCTCAGTGACTATAGACCTCCTGCCTGGTTCCAGGACCAAAGAAGGGCCGGTATCCTGCAACTTTTAGATGTGCCTTTCATTCGACACACCTGTATCAAGTTATTAGATGATTGAGAGGACTCTGCAGGAACTAACTGCATGCTGAGGAGGTAACTCAGCCATTTGATTCAGGTGTGTTGGACCAAGGATGGATATAAAAGTTGCAGGATATCGGCCCTCAGGATATGGAATTGCCCACCCCTGTCCTAGGGAGACTTCTGTTGGTTCACTTCACCAAGCAAACCAGCAGCTATCAGGACCCCCTGCAGTTTGCTTATCACCATGGAGATGGAGTCGATGATGTCATCATCTACCTGCTTCAACCAACCCGCTGTCATTTAGCCAAGGCAGGCAGCACTGTGAGGATCATGGTCTTGAATTTCTCCAGATTCAGCCTGGCTGACTTTGAGAGAAACTCTAGCAGACTCAGGCAGAGGCATCAACAACCACCTGGATCAAAGACTACCTGACAGACAGACCACAGGCTGTTAGACTGAAGGCTCAGCTGTCTGATCCAGCAGCACAGGAGCACCACAGGGGACGGTTCTCTCTCCTTTCCTTTTTCCTCTGTTCACCTTTGACTTCCAGGACCTGACAGAGTCCTGTCCTCTGCAGGAATCCTGGGATGATGCAGAAGCTGAGGACAGAGAGCTGGTGAAGCGTTTTGCTGCATGGTGTGGAAACAATCATCTGATACTGAAGGTCAACAAAACAAGGAGATGATTTCAGAAGAAACAGGAACAAGTGGAATCCTGTTAACATCCTGGGAGAAGAAATAGAAGGGTTGACCGTTCAAGGCCTGACTCTGACTTTCATTGTCGTTGTGTCCTTGGGCAAGACACTTCAACTGCATTGTCTACTGATGGTGGTCAGAGGGTGGGGCCAGTGTACGGCAGCCCTGCTTCTGTCAGTGAGCCCCAGGGCAGCTGTGGCTACAATGTAGCTTGCCACCATCAGTGTGTGAGTGAATGGGTGAATGAATGTAGTGTAAAGCGCTTTGGTCAAGTCTCCTAACTTGAATAAAGGCGCTATATAAGTACAGAACATTTACCATTTACCAAGAAGAGGAGGAGGAGAAATCCCTTGGTGTTCACCTGGACAACAACCTGGACTGGAGACACACCTGAAGCCGTCTGAAATGTGTGTCTATTTTGATCGCCACATTAATCTCCATCAGATACAAAATCAGCTGATGAAAAGAAAAGTAAAACACTACATGTGTAGTTAACCCCTCCCATTTAACCCCTCCCCTTGGGGAGCAGTGGGCTGCCATTGTGCGGCGCCCATACTTTGACAGTAAACTGTATTCTATTCTATTCCATTCTGTTCTATTGTGCTTGACTTTATTCTATTCAATTCCATTCATTCATTCCATTCTATTCTATTCTAGTGTATTTCATTCTATTCTATTCGGTGTATTCTATTCTATTTGTCTCTTTCTGTTTGCATCTATTCTCCTTGTAGACCAGAGGTCTTCAGACGCTTTGTTCTTTCCTGAACCAATGAGCTTCCTGAAGCGAACTGCTGATGTTTTTCCAAACTGGCTCCAGCAGCCTCCCTCATTTAGCATGGGATGCTATAGATGGACTATCTAGATGGGAATCTCTATAATATGTCACCTGTTATTCATTAGAGAAGCGCTGAATTTTAAGATGTGGTTTGTAGATAAATTCCAGAGTTAAACCCCAGGGACTTGCAAAAGGTCTGGTTGAAGCTTTATTTAATGCGTTAGCTGGGACGAGGTGTTACATACATCATTACACCTCTCACAGGGGGAATACTTACGCCTAGAACAAACTGTTTTTTTCCCCATTAATGTTCTCTTGAAACCATCCAGATGATCCAAATTCTGTAAGATTCAAAGATTTGGCTCCAAAGCTCCAATTTAGGGATGGAAAAAAGCAAATATTTTAAGTTTGTCCGGCCTTTGAGATGCTGTGTCAGACTGGCTGTAATGAGGCGTTTCAGGACCTTTACTGTCTTTATTACTATTTTTGAATGTTGGACCGTGGAACAGCCGTCATTGTCGCCATATTAAATCCCGTAGACTAGCGTTACATGTGGACGCTGCAGGATATTAGTTTGCATGAATTGCTGTAACTAAATGTTGGTTTTTTCCTGGTGGTGTGACCTGATTTGGATGGTTGCCTCCATATTGGTTCCAGTGTAAACTTGGACAGGTGTGCCTGGGGACCTTCACTCGCCATCATAGTGAGGAATTGCTGCAGCACTCCCGGTTCTTCTCCTCATGGCACCAATTTAGACTCTGCTGCTGCTTTAACATCCCAGATTCCTGCCAAGTCAATTATTTACACTTGATATAAATGGGTTCCTGTTTACATGTTGGAAGATGAACCTGATGATTCACAAGCCGTTATACCTTAAAAGTTATAAAAATAATTGAAAATATCTCTGAAATGTCTCAACACAATGTTCTTTGGATTTTCACCTCTCCAGAAACTTCTAGTGGCTTTAATTCTGAATGTTTTGATCGGCTTTTTTTAATTGGAACTTTAAAACTTATTAGGTTTAAAGGTATTTGGTCTCTTACTGTTAAGTTTAGGATCAGGCAATCAGAATAAACACACTGTGTACGCTACAGAACTCTCACCTATGGCTGGGACCAAGCAGCTTAAATAGGAAGTGGAACAGGTGGAGCTAATGAGTGGGCGGAGCTGGACAGGTGAATAAAATGAAGGAATAATCCAGTCATCAGTGCCAAGATCATGATATTAATGTTACTAATCACTGTTTTAGCTGGATGGAGCTAGCGCTACAGAACTTAGCATCCATCATTAGCCCAGAATGCATTGCAGCGTAAACAGCATGGCTTCATCCATGTGACATCATTTCATTTAACTTTATGAAAACTAAACATTTCCAGTACTTTTACTGTATTCTAATGTTATAAGTTATCATGGATCTTTAAGCAGACATTAAATGTTAATACCTGAAAAACTTAAACTGAAATGACTTCATTCCCTGTCAGTGAAAAATCCTCCATTAACAGAGAGAAAGGCTCTATGACATTTTCAGACGTGTTTATTTAAAGAATTAAGCCTCTGAATTAACAGAACTTTAAACTGACTAAATGTAACTTTATGACTTATAAAATATTGAAGCTTTGATTTCAGTTTTGAAATGAAAAACGTCCGGTTTGTTGTAATGTTACTTTACCTGAAGATAAATGCTATTTTCCAAGGAGAAACGCCACGCAGTCTCAACATCTGCGTGTCCATAAGCTTCACGGTATTCCACGTCTTCTCAGCATCCCCAGAATGGTAGTTTTTCCTTCCACTAAACTATTCATCCATATTGTTAAAGTAGGAACTGAACAAACGGAGCAAATTAGTGAAACATTGAGATGAAAACATCCTGCTTTTTTATTATTGTCACTGTTTGCTGGATTATTATTTATTATTATTTGACAAATTATCCTATTTGTCATAATTCAATATTTCAGTATTTCTCATATTTGTGAAGTAAGATGAACCTTTTCTGATAACTTTTGATAACTTTGACTAACAGAGAATAATAATAACTATAATAAAAGATTTTCTCTGATCTTTGTTTTGTAGGAAACATGTATAAAAAAGGGCATTTGATCAGATTACGGTATAAAGGTTGTTTAACTACTAGATGCTTTGTAAGCGCGTTCAGCAGCGAGCGCTCACTGGAGGAGGCGGAGCTAAAGCTGAGTTTGCAATAATAAACGTGTCTGTTTGTGGATGTTTTCCACAGTATAATGGTGTTTGAGCCATTAATTCAGTGGTCACATGTCGCTAAATGCTAAAACAAACTGTTTAAAATGACATCCTGTAGCTCGCAGACTGTATGCATATTCAGAGAGTCCTGTTCCAAGAGCCAGAGGAAGCTAAAGGGAGAAGAAGGGGAAACAGGGCATGGGGGAGGTGTGAGAGCTCGGGCAGAAAAACAGAAAAAATAAACACAGAGACAAACATGGTGGACTTGACAAAAGTTGTTTATTTGGAGCTGTTGGAAGGAGAGGAGGCAGGCTGAGGCTAAGGCCGCCGTGCTCAAACACAGACGGAGGCGCGCGTAAAGTCCCGGCGCCGCAGACATTTAGTGGCCACGCACACGTTCCCGCGCTCACGCACACGCCCACATGCGCAATGTTCTTCATGATGAAGGAATTCTCACTTTAAACAAACCAAAGCAGGAAACTGGAGGTACAGAGAGCTTTAAAATGACAGGCCTGGGACACGTGGGAAGCCTCAGTGCAGAGAGGGGGGGCTGCCAACCAGAAAAAAAACAACTTGCTCACTATTCACTATTAAAATAAAGACTCAACCTCGGCTTGTTAAACGGTTTATCTCTTTAAAGGTGTTTTCTTTAGAGCTACAAAGCAAAGAGGAGCAGGAAAAAATGGTTTTAAATGCCGGCTGCCATCTGGGAAAACTCACCCAAGTTAATGCAAAGTGTTGCCCCTCCCACACCTATTGCTGAGGTAAACAACATGAAGAACTGTATAGAAAGTTATTCAGATTTCAAAGAAACAAAACAAAAAAAGCACAAAAAAAAACACAGGAACCTTAAAATTGCATTACTGTAATAATTTACTGTCGTTTTCGAACCCGATGGGAAAATGTGAATTGGGTGAATGTTAGGGTCTGATTTAGGGTAACCGGAGTCCCTGAGGTTTCCTGAAATCCAATCTGGGGACATTTCCAGCAAGTTATGCTTTTATCTATTTTTACATATTTATTCATATTAAAACAACAAAGATGGAGTAAAATCCAGCTGTTAGGACAGGTTATAATCTTATATCCCAGGATTAATCAAATCAATCATTCGATTTGTTTATTAGTGCCATCTGGTCATTCAGTCTCCTCTGTCTTCTTCCCGCTCCACCTTTTCTTTCTAGCTGCTCTCGGTTTTACTCTAAATGGATTTTCTTCCTTCTCTTTAACTGATCTTTCCATCAGTGTTTCTAATAACCATCGACACGCACCATTTAACCCCTCATTCATAAAACCATAAAATGTGGGACATTTCCGTGGACGGCTTTAGCCGGGGACAAGCGGTCCAAAACTGGGACTGTCCCCAGAAATCAGGGACGTCTGTTCACCCTGGTCTGAATTAATCCAAAACCTTCTGTTCACGGTTCGTTTCATCAATTCAAAAACCTTCATGCTTCTAAAATGTTAAATAAAAACACTGCATCACCAATATTTCAGATTTTTAATCAGATAATTAATAGATTATTCAAAGGCAAAGATTTGATTTCCACTTTGGTAGGACATGTCCCTATGGTCCCTATGCAAACCTGCGCCCATGAAGTTATTCAATCACTGGAATAGTTGAAGGTTCTAATCATTTATATTGGCTTAGAAACCCCTGATATTTGAAAATGGGACGAGTGCATGAATATAAAACTAATATAAAATAATATAAAACAACAAGGCATAAATAATTTCCTTTGAGTTAAACGTTTGCTGAGTAGAGCTGTGAAAAAAGATTGCATCACATTAAACTATTCAACATTTAAGGCAGTTAAAACACATAAACCACTGAGGCTTCTGTTTCTTCTTAAAGGAGTAGTACACCCAAAACATGATTAGCCTTCATTTTCTACTCACCCCCATGCTGAACAACACTCTGGAGTACTTTTTTGATATCTCAAATGCATCTGGAGATCTGGGAGACTTCTTGCTGTCTGCTGACATTCAAATAATGGAGGTCCATGGCGCCCGAGACAGAAAGGTCCATAAAAGTCCACAAAAACGTGTCAATATTCCTCCATACTGCTCGTCCAATGTAATCCAAGTGTCCTGAGTGGGTAGCGTCCAGAATTTACTCGAAACGAAGTCATTTAGAATGTTTTTAGAGCATAAACAGTAGTGTATAGGATTTCCTAATAGCGCCCCCATGCGCGCTCACGATTCTACGGAAGCCGGCAGACCAAACCGGAAGGAAGTGCGCATTCAGCGTCTGGTCTGCCGATAATGCAAGCGTAGAAGAAGAAATGTGCTGTTTACCTGTGCAAAGAAAGAAACAACGAAAGAAAAATGTCTGAGGACTTCAGTGTTGAGGAAGAGCATGAGTTCTTTGCCGAGCTGAATGCGCTGGTTTGGTCTGCCGGCTTCCGTAGAATCGTGAGCGCGCATGGGGGCGCTATTAGGAAATCCTATACACTACTGTTTAGGCTCTAAAACGTTCTAAATGACTTCGTTTCGAGTAAATTCTGGATGCTACCCACTCAGGACACTTGGATTACATTGGACGAGCAATATGGAGGAATATTGACAAGTTTTTGTGGACTTTTGTGGACCTTTCTGTCTCGGGCGCCATAGACCTCCATTATTTGAATGTCAGCAGACAGCAAGAAGTCTCCCAGATCTCCAGATGCATTTGAGATATCAAAAAAGTACTCCAGAGTGTTGTTCAGCATGGAGGTGAGTAGAAAATGAAGGCTAATCATGTTTTGGGTGTACTATTCCTTTAAGCCTCTGAGACAAACATCACTAACTGGTTTCCCTAAAAGTCCTTTTAGTTTTCAGATACAGATTTCCTAATATAGACTCTGATGTTTTATTCTAGTTGATGTGGAGCATCGAAGTTAGCATGTAAATCCACACAGCGATGATGATGATGGTGATGATGGTGGTGGTGATGATGATGGTGATGATGATGATGATGATGGTGATGATGGTGATGGTGGTGATGATGATGGTGATGATAATGATGGTGATGATGACGATGATGATGATGATGATGATGATGATGACGACGATGGTGGTGATGATGATGACGATGGTGGTGATGATGATGACGATGATGATGACGATGATGATGATGATGATGGTGGTGACGATGATGACGATGGTGGTGATGATGATGACGATGGTGGTGATGATGACGGTGATGATGATGATAATGGTGATGACGATGATGATGATGATGACAGTGATGATGATGATGATGATGGTGATGATGATGACGACGATGATGATAATGATGATGATGATGACGATGATGATGATGACGATGATGAGTATGATGATGTGATGATGATGATGATGACGATGATGATGATGACGATGATGATGATGGTGATGATGATGATGGTGATGATGATGATGATGATGACGGTGATGACGATGATGATGATGGTGGTGGTGGTGATGATGATGGTGATGATGGTGGTGATCATGATGATGATGATCATGATGATGGTGATGATGGTGATGATGATGATGATGATGATGGTGATCATGATGATGATGACGATGATGATGATGATGGTGATGATGATGATGGGGATGATGATGACGGTGATGACGATGATGATGATGATGATGATGATGGTGATGACCATGGTGATGATGATGATGATGATGATGATGGTGATGATGATGATGGGGATGATGATGACGGTGATGACGATGATGATGATGATGATGATGATGGTGAAGACCATGGTGATGATGATGACGACGGTGATGATGATGACGACGGTGATGATGATGACGGTGATGGTGATCATGATGATGATGATGATGGTGATGATGGTGCGAATACTAAGCTTCCCGTTCTGGACCTTACTAAGGAAAGTGTAAAGTACCAAAGCAGTTGCTGCAGCTTATTTCCATTATTTTTTATTATTTTGTAACAAGCAAACAGTTGAAGTAAAGAAACTGAAAAGTTTTTATGTTCATTTTTCTTCAGATCTTTAATCAGAATTTCTCTGTCATAAATGAAGTTAAATGAAGTTTCCTGTTGTTGTATCTCTGGGTTGATTTTGACTTCTGCCTCCAAACATGAAATGACCTTCATAGAGTTGATCTTTCAAAGATATTCTTCCAGTTGCTTTTCCAGATGCTGTGCAGCAACGTTTCCTTTTATTCTGGGTTGGTGGAGGGCATAGAGGGATCAGCTGTTGCTTTCATGGAAAACCTGCCTGCTAATTCCTAACAGCAGGCAACAAACAGACATAAAGAAGAACCAAACAAAAAGCAACATATTGAACATTTTGATGAGGTCTAACTATAGACCAGACTGAGGATCAGCCTGAGATGGAATCAGCTCTTTGAGGGACTGTTGAGGAAGTTCTCCGGGCTGCCAGGAGTAAAACAGATTGATCCTGAGATGCTGAAGCTCTGGACATCATCTAACTAGTGGATTGACGCCTCAAAGGTAGGGAGAAAAATTAAATTTTTGACGAGTCAGTCTTTGCCTTACGCCAAGGAGCGGACTTATCTTTAAAACATATTCTTACCTCCAAATATCGAGGTTTGGTCAAAGCTCCATATGCTTCAGATCCTGGAACGCTGTTGGGAGCTTCAGGACTTTATGGTACGTTATATCAGTTAGTGACGTCACGTAAAATTAGCTCTTGCTCCCTCTTTGTCAATAATTGTGAGAGTGGTTTCCCCATGGTGATGGATCGGATGTGCCTTTACCAAATATTAATTACTGACCAGCTGGAGGTGAGGCTGTCTCAGTGCAGAGGTCTTCAATCCATCCATGAGGTCCAGGATCCTGGAACCTTTACATGTTTCTCTGCTGTTGAAGCAGAGACACGTTTAAAAGCTGCAGGACTCCAGACCTCCATGACTGGAAGAAGCTGGTCTTAGTTTCTGGTTAAACAGTGATTCTAAGCTGAGGGCAGATGATTGGGTCTGAACCTGTTATTGTCCAGATGTTTCCTTCGTCTATAGAAAAATGTCAGTCAAAGCTTCTAATTAAGCAGTGTGTCTATGAGGGATGATGCACAGCAAAGGTTGGCTTTGGGAATCAAACCCGCGACCATGAGGCCTTTCAACACGGGTTTGAACGCTCCTCCCCTGGGCCGCCACCTCACCTGCAGACGACATTTTGGTCCAAAAACAGGAGAAAGGGGTAAAACGGCTAAAACCCAGAATTCATGGTCTTTGTTGATGAATGAATGAATGAATGAATGAATGAATGAATGGGAAGCTAGCAAGAGAGACTAGTTATCATCAAACCAAACACCAATTTCCAAACTAACGAAATTCACCTGAACATCAATAGAAACCAAACCGTCCACCAGATAAACCAGTCGGTAGAAACAGCCAGAGAAATGACATCCGTGATGCAAATGATCTGAAGAAGTGAAACTAATCACCCCCCCCCACTGCACTTAAATTAAGTTAAAGTAGATTAACCTTCCTGTTAAACTTCTATGGTTTGGTATGGTCCTTTTGAAGAATTGCTTTGTGAAATAGAGATGAATCTGTAACGAAGCGCTGTCTGTCTTCATGTGTCTTAGCGGTAGAAAGAGCTCTTTTTTCATCTGGTATCTCCTAAAGTTCCTCCGTCGTTTATGTTGATGTGTAATGAAAGGGAACAGACACCATCTGGTGTTTAGCTGGGGTTCGTTCTTCCTCCCAGAACCTATTAGGAAAAGGCACGTAGATCTAGAGCTCACAAACATTACAGAGTCCTCCACTGTTTGCAGCCTCCATTAGAAAATCTTAACAAAATATGACCTTCATTGGTATCTCAGCCCACTTTAACCCAAAGATAAAAGATGCCCAAGATCAGTAGAATGGTGCCTTTTACCTTAGAGCTGCTGTCAGTGTGATGGGTGTTAAGTTAGAGTCCGATGCAGGAAGTGGAAGAAAAAAGGCACAGAATGAGTCAGATAGATGTGTGTGGGTGTGCATGGAATGCCTATTTGACAAAGAGATTGGGGAGGGTTATTAGAAAGGCACAGTCCTTATTTAAAGAAGTTCAATGCACTCAGCTGAAGAAAAGCTCTCATTGAAATTCATGGCTGAGCACCTATAGCTCTGTGCTTTAAACAGACCAGTGAGAGACACAGGCAGCGTCTGACAGACTTCAATTAAAATGGAATTTACAAGAGATGGAAAGCAAAGAGGCAGGAGGTTTCCTTTTTATCTGGGGAGGTTTTTGTTCCTCTAAATGCAGTGATGGTTAGTACCATTAAATATCCTGAAACCTCGACTGGGGTCCTGAGAAGTCACCTTTGTTGTTGCCCCATTTTCTCAAGAATCAAATGCAGCTAATAGCAAAGATCTCAGACAGCCTGAAAACAGACAGAACTTCCTACAGTTCAGTCTTCAGTGCAGTGCAAAAAAAAAATGGTGCAAAATGCAGTAGAAACATTGAGTTGTGTTCCATTTCAAACAATTATAAAAGTTTCAGCCATATTGGTGGTGCAAAAAAATGGTGCATAAGTGAGATGCAGAGTCAGCAGTTCATCAGTGTGATGGTGGGGGGGAAGAAGCTGCTGCAGAACCTGCTGGTCCTGGGGGGGGGGGGGGGGGGGGGGGTAATGAGGGGTCATTGATGATGTCACGGGCTCGGGACACAGCGCTGGGATGAAATGTCTTTAATGGAGGGAAGAGGAGCCCCCATGATCCTCTCTGCTGTTCTCACCTTCTTCCAGTCTGAGGCGCTGCAGCCTCCACACCACACAGTGAGACAGCTGCTCAGAACGCTCTCTATGGTGCTTCTGGAGAAGGTGGGGAGGATGGGGGGGGGGGGGGGGGGGGGCAGAACGCTCTCTATGGGGGGTAGGATGGGGGGGCAGGAAGTCCAAGTGCTTCTGGGCCCTTTGGACCAGTGAGGTGTTTCCAGTCCGCTTGGAAAATCTATGTTGAATAATATATTTAGAAAACCGTTTCTTTGCCTAAATTAGTTTAGATTTTTATGTATATATAGTCTTTAAAATAATAGAATTGACTTTATATGTTTGCACGATTTACTAAAATATTTTAAAAATATTATTAGAATTTAATTACTAAGTTATAGCAACTTTTTTTACTCTTAATACATTTTTGTTGTTTATTTTTACTTTTCTGTAAGTAAAGATATGTTAAAGTATTTTACGTGAGTCCATGTTGCTCTATCATTTTAGCGTGGAAAGAGTCGGGGTGTGTTCAGGATCTTAATTAATGTTTTAATTTTATTATTTAGCTGCGCAGTGTTAAAATAAGCTGTTATTAGTGAAGAAAATGTTGTTTCCATATTTAAAGACACGAGTCCAATCAGTCCAGAAATGTAGGGAATCCTAAAGGGGTTAAAAAGAAAACATAAATAAATAGTTTTTTTTATTCCCAACCTTTAGTTAAATTCTTAACATATTGGCAAACCTTGAGTTCTGCTAATCTGGTTGAGTTACAGCAGAGCAGAGTTTAAATCATCCCAGTTTATGTCTCTAGACTGAACTCAAACACTGATCCAGGCTTTAGATTTGGTTTCTAATCACATTCGGCTCTTCTGGTGTTTCTGAAATCAAACACTAAAGGGGAGACAGTGAAGGCAGCACAGACACCTGGATGGTTTTACAGGTGGAAGCCATAGACCTCTTTATAAACCTGAGAAACCACATGATGTCAGCGAATACTGACTCCTGCAGAACAGAGAGAAATATAGAATAAAAACTGATATGATATTCAATGTTAGCAAGTATTTGTCTAGTTTAGTTAGATCATCTCCTGTCCTTGTGGATCTAAGCCGATATCTGATGTTTTTCTAGGTGTTAAACTCTGGAAGGTTGTTGTTCACCTCAGTGCTTATCGTCATATTTGCGCCACGCTTAAATAAAGCTGTGAAATCTCTGCTGGTCTCTGCTGAGGCGATCGGCCCGTTCCGCATCAGATCACTCCTCACCAGCCAGGAGGAGCTAAGAGGAGGCGAAGTTATTCTCCTCCATCTCTCGCCATGTCTGTCAGTCTTCCTCCTCTACATTCTTGTCTTTCTCCATCTTTGTCTTTCACCTAATTTCTCTGGGTTTTTTCTCTGTCTCCTTCTCAGCCAGAGATTCTGGGCTTTTGGGTGGAACTTTAAGAGTCAGGTTGTAATAACAAGGCTTTGATATGCTTGGATTTCATCTGTGCTCCTGAGAGACTGAGAGGGATGCAAGTTAAGGTAGATAATGAGAGGCAGAAGGATTGAAAGCAGTAGACGGATTATGAAAGAGGCTGGGTGAGAGACAGATTCGGTCCTGTGGGCTGTTATTGGGCCATGAAGTTTCTGTTTTATCTGGACCTGGTGGGGCTCCCAGCAAAGAAGCGCAGTGGGTTTGAACCTGCTGACCTCCCAGTTTAAACTCAACTCCCATAAGAGCTGGAGGAAAGAAACCGTTTCCTTCGTTCTCTCCTTTCTAATTTCTGGCAAAGACCTCCTCATGCTCTGCATCGCCAAACACATTAGCTCATCTGCCATCTCACACCTACGAACCTCAGTAAGTATGTTGCTTCACAGTTCAAAGTTCAGATGAGTTTTCAGAGTTCCTTTCTGATTTGGTATTAAATACTGACAGGGTCATCATAGTGGGAGGTTTTAACATCCATGCTGACATTGAAGGCGATAGCTTAAGAGCAGCCTTTAATGCTATCTTAGACACTATTGGCTTTGTTCAAAATGTGAATAGTCCCACACATTCTCATCTTCATACTTTGGATCTTTGGGTGACATACGGCATAGAATGTGAAGAAATAACAGGATTTCCCCCCAACCCTGTCCTCTCTGACAAATCTCTCTGAAAGTTTGCCAGAAGATTATGAATATATTGAATATCTAGAACTGGAAGTTATAGTTAATTAACAGTTCATTTAAATCAAGGGTAAAACTAATGAATTATTTTCAGTTGAATAATTATAAATATAATCTGATTACTGTTCAGGGTTTTTAGTCTCTTACATAAAAGTTTGGACTCCTGAAACCAGCTGTTTAAAATTCAGTTGTCTTTCACCAATTTAGTAAATTAGGGTATGGCTATTAGCAACGTTATTTATCACCAACCGAAAAATGTATCTCTGTTCATTCGGATGCTACTGAAAGAAGAAACACTAAATAAGCAAAATTAAATAAATGAAAGGCGAAGAGGGGTTTAAATTCCCCTCAAAGTCTGAGGAATGTTCAAGTTTTTTGGTTTAATGCATTGAAAGTGTCCTTTATAATAGCAGCAGATTAAAGGTGAATAAACCCTTAGGCAGAGATGTTCACTGCAGTCAAAACGATAAAGTTTCATTTGGTTTTATGGTGAAAAATGACCCAGGAATGCATAATGCTGTGATGAGGCTGAAATAGAAATGGGTTAGCTTATCTGGTCCCAGTTCTGGTCCGGACGGGTCCTGCTGAAACAAAGGAGCGGTTAGCTGGGTTAGCTAACAGTGCTAGCCGCTGTCTTCATACCGGTGTGACGTGATCAGTCTGTTCAGTGAGCGTTAGCATTCAGTTAAAACTCTTAAAACCATCAGCAGTTGGTGGGTTCGTTTTATAACGTTTAGCTACGGCGATTCTTCCAGCCAACAGTTGGAGCTCAGCCTCTGTGAACAGCTGGTCTCAGTTCTTGCCAGATGTTTTGGATTGGGTTCAGGTCTGGGCTTTGACTAGGCCATGTTTCTCTGTGAGCCCCTCCATTCTAGATGCTTCATTCTGTTTTAGATCGTTGTCTTGTTGGAAGGTAAATCTCTGTGCCAGTCTCAGGTCTTCTGCAGACTCCAGTAGGTTTTCTTCCAGAATGCTTCTGGCTCCTTCCATCTTCCCATCGGTTTAAACCATCCTATCTGTCCCTGGTGAAGAAAAGTAGACCCAGACTATTTTCTCTTTGCCTTTATTGTCAGAGAAGAGTTTAAACTGGGCTTTTACATTTGGACTTTTCAGTGTGTATCAGAGATTGCGTCGTAGAGCATCACTGGATAAAGCCTCTGTCTCATTGTCCCCTTCCTTTAAACAGATGGAATGAACTGCATGAACAAAGACCACGGCTGCGCTCACATCTGCAGAGAGGCTCCCTTCAAAAGCGGAGTGTCCTGCGAATGCCGACCTGGGTTTGAGTTGGCCAAAAACCAAAAGGACTGTACATGTATGTATCACCTCTGATCCCCACAGAGAAGCAAAAATGCTGCAGATATCCTAAATTAAATATTATTCTTACCTTTCATCAGATGTACTTCTCATATTTAACAGACTAATATACATATAGCAATGCAAATGAGTCTGTAGGTGAAATATGTTTGATTAAGAGCCCTAATTAGCTCTGCTAACTGATTGGCTGAAAGCAAGTTAGCTAGCAGAAACAAAAGGCAAAATTAGTGAAAGAAACTCCATGGAGGTGGAGGGATGAAAGTGTTAGAAGCAGGGGTCTAATGATGTAATATAAACTGTAACGAGAACATGAGACCAAGATACGGTCCATTTCTCAGTACTTCTGTGTTCTCCTGTGACATCATCAGCCTCAACGGTGAAAGTCCCTGGATCTTGTTCTGGCCCCTCCCTCTTTACCCAGCATGCATCAGAGCAGACTTGTCCGTTCTCCAGCTGACAGCTGTCCCAGCAACTTCCAGTTCTCCTTTCTGTTGCTGTTGTTCTATAAAAGTATGTTTTTAGATCATTTGAGGTGAGAACATTATACTTTAAGCGTCACTATATGGCCCATTTACCGATTTAGTGCATAATTTATAAAAAAGTTTAGATGTTAAAGGACCGTGGCAACCAGCCAAGCTCCGGGGCTAGCTGCAGCCAGGGCTAACGTTAGCCCTGGCTGCAGCTAGCCCTCTCTCCAGGATGGAGTCACAGCCAAACAGGAACAGACCAGATGAAGCTACTATGAGAAAAAGCAGAGAGAGCAGAACGTTAGAGATTGAACTAACAGATTCTGCAGAGTGGGAGAATAGAGATAGAATGAAGCAGAATGATGAAAAAGGGGTCCCTATGTCCTCCAGCAGTCTAAGCCTATAGCAGCAGAACTATAGAGATAGATCAGGATAACCTGAGCCACTCTAACTAGAGGCTTTATCAAGAAGGAAAGTTTTAAGCCTAGCCTTAAAAGTAGACAGAGTGTCTGCCTCACAGACTAAAACTGGTAGTTGGTTCCACAGGCGAGGAGCCTGAGAACTAAAATATCTGCCTCCCATTCTACTTTTAGAAATTCTAGGAACCACTAGTAAACCTGCAGATTGAGAGCGAAGTGCTCTGTTAGGAACATAAGGAACAATCAGATCTCTGATATCAGATGGAGCTTGGCCATTTAAGGCTTTATATGTGAGAAGGAGGATTTTAAATTCTATTCTGGATTTAACAGGAAGCCAATGAAGAGAAGCCAGGATAGGAGAGATATGATCTCTCTTTTTCATTTTCATCAGAACTCTGGCTGCAGCATTTTGGATCAGCTGAAGGCTTTTAACTACAGTTTGTGGACTTCCTGATAGTAAAGAATTACAATAGTCCAGCCTTGAAGTAACAAATGCATGGACTAGTTTCTCAGCATCACCCCTGGACAGGAGATTGCTCATTTTTGCAATATTCCTCAGATGAAAGAAGGAAATTCTAGAAACCTCTTTGATCTGGGATTTAAATGACAGGTCCTGATCAAAAACAACAGCAAGATTTTTTACTTTATTATCTGAAATCAGTTTAATCCCATCCAAATGAAGTGACTGACTAATCAGCTTCTTTTTCAGAGACTCTGGTCCAAAGACTATAACTTCTGTTTTGTCTGCATTCAGAAGCAGAAAGTTAAGAGTCATCCAGGTTTTTCTGTCTTCAGACATGCCTGTAATCTATGTAATGGGTTAGCTTCATCTGGATTTATAGACAGATATAGCTGGGTATCATCAGCCTAACAGTGGAAATTAATCCCATGCTGTCTAATAATTCTACCAATTGGGAGCATGTATAAAGTAAAGAGAATTGGTCCTAGCACTGATCCCTGTGGTACTCCACAGGTAACCTTTGAGCATGAGGAAGATCTCACATTAACATGAACAAACTGAAATCCATCAGATTGATCAGATTTAAATAATCATGACTGTTTGCTAAAATTGGAGCTGGAACTAAAGGTCAAAGGGTGTCCTGCTGGAACCGGTAATGTGGCCAGTGAGACGAATACTTGGAAAAAAAGAGAAAATAAGCAAACATCACTAAAGAATCAATCATTCAGCTGAAGCTCCATTTTGCTTCCAGCTCCCAAAGCATTCAGACTCTTTCTCTATGAGCTTGTTTTCTTAGCTTTGGCGTAATGGTGGAGAATATTGAGGTCTTCCTGTAATAAACATTAGTAACAGAACAGCTTCCAAAAGACCTTCAGTGGTAAAATATGGTGGAGATTTTATTCCAAAACCATCAGAGCATATCAACTGAAAGCGAAGGTGCTGAAGGATTCAGGAGTGGGAATTGGTGGCTCTTTACAGCTGACTTGCTTTTCCTCGCGGCTCATTCAGCGAGTGCAGCCATGGAATGCACTGCTGCTCACACTGAGGGGAAAAAGGCAGCTTTTAATTGCACTTTATTTGGCTTCATAACGCCTCTCATAGACAGTCTGTGAACAAAGCCTGAGCTAAGCGATGATGCCATCTAAAGGCAGGAGTTCAGTTCAACAAAAACTTATTAAACTCTTCAAAGCCCCGTCTCCAAACATAAAAACTGCTTTTCTTCCTTCTTCTTTGCATTATTTATTATTATCACCGATAAAAAGTAGATCTTTAACTTTTTTGTCACAAAAATAAAAAAATCTCAAAGCTCTTGTTGTGAAAATTCCCCTTTTATTGATTTCTTTATATTCTCATTAAATGAGAGTTTAAAGTTATTTAGGATAACGTGCCGATAGATGTGACCAGAAAAGACCATTTTCACAAATTAACCTAAACTTTAGATTTTAAGATACGCTAGAAAGTAAAATTTTCATTTGCTGTTTCTATAGTGACGTGTAACTATGGAAACGGCGGATGCCAGCACACTTGTGAAGACACGGACACAGGGCCGGTTTGTGCCTGCCACCAAAAGTACGCCCTGCATTCAGACAGCAAGACCTGCATCGGTAAGTGGCAGCGCTAACGGCTAAACCACAGAACCAACAATAAACTCTGAATATCTGTTTTCATTTTTAACTGATTGCGATCAAAGTGTAAAAAAGTTCTGGACAGACTCGTTTCTGCTTAACTTTCTGATGCTCATAGATTTATTCACCAACCTGAGCTGCAGAAATAACCGACATTCTAGCCCAGTAAACTAGCCCCGCCCACCAGCGGCCAGGATCACGTTTGCCTGCGAGTGGACTAGCCTCGATCAATGCCCCGAGCTCTAGAACTGGCGGGCCAATCACAACGCAGAGATGTGTTTTGAATGACAAAGCTGTGATACGCAGTAGAAGCACAACAGTAGCATGATGCACTGCGGCAGCAGCAGCTTTCAATGGAGCGCTCCTTTGAAAGTTAAAAGTTCTCTTTCTGTTGCTGTTGTTCAATAAAAGGACGTTTTCAGATCATTTGAGGCGATAATATTATACTTCAAAGCATCACTATATCGTCCATTTACTGATTTAATGCACAATAAAAAAAAGATTTTCCGCAGTTGAGAGGACCGTGACAACCAGCGGAGCTCCGAGGCTAACCGCAGCCTGGGCTAGCGGCAGCCAGGGCTAACGGCAGCCCGTCTGCAGTGACCAGGGCTAACGGCAGCCAGGGCTAACGGCAGCCCGTCTGCAGCGGCCCTCTCTTGGCTTAGCCGTGTGTGACGGACCGCTGGTTCTGATGGCGAGTTTTGACTCAGCTTTGGAATCAGTTCTGGAAGGATCAGACTTTGGGTTTTCATTGAGCAGGAAGAGGCTCTACGCTAATTCATTTTTAAGAAGGACGTATTCGCCGTTTTACCGACAGGCTGTTTGTTTCCACTCCCCCACCAGCTTCCTGTGGCGCTTCCTACGTCACAGTCAGCTCCTCATTGGTCAGAGCGTTGGCCAATAGGCACAGACCTGGTTTGAAAAACAACAGGTTGTTCTCACCAACAATCTTCCGATGTCTCATTCATCAGAGCCAGACTAGATTACACATTTAATCTCACATTTAGTCTGGATTATCAGGCTACCGACATAAATCATTTTAGTGACATTTTCTCCCCAAACTGCTGGGACGTTTGTTTTATTATTATGATGATTTTTCGAACTTTAAACCTGAACTTTCATGTAGTTGATTTTGATTGAATAATTATGTTGTTAAGTTAGCAGCATGCTGCTCTACTGCTTGCTGCTAACTGATGTCAGCAGCAGAGTTTACTGAGATCCTCTGAAAAGGTGATGAGCAACAAGTTGGAGAAAGAATAAATTCATTAAAAATATTTGACCCTTTAAATAATTTTTCTGATTAGAAACTTTGCATCAAAGCTTTTGTTAAATTCAGTTTAAAGTTTCAGCTGCTTCTGGATGGCCTTCCTATAAACGATGGCCTCTATGGAGGCTAATTTGTTTCATTTTTGTTGCTGCCACATTTTGGAAATTGAAATTTGAATAAAAAATCTAGAAATAGGTGTGAGAGTTATTTAAAATAAAATGACATATTTTAGTAATTTCATACTTGCTGTGGTTGATCTGATTGGTGAGAGAAGGAGGGAAACTTTTTCTGCGACCAATTGATGAGTTTAGTTAAATGTTTTGTAATTCAACTTAGAGATAATTTCTGTTATTTTATAGGTAAAAAAAAAAACCTTCTGAAACCAGAAAACTTTTTATTTTGCGTTGAAAACCTCCTAAAAACTACTCTGGCATTTATAGATGATTGGGAACTTATCAGGTGGTTAGATTAGCCGTAACAAGCAGAGAAACGTCACTGATGGCTGGAGGAGGGGATGGTGGATCCAGCGATCAACCAGACAAACAGGCAGCCAGCGAGTAAAACCAGCTGATCCAGTTTATCCTCTGTGCTGCAGAGAAACAGTCCATCGCTACAGAAAGCAAAGCTGTTGGTTTTAGAAACGGATTGAGGGAAAGAAGGATGTTTGTTATTGGAAGGTGAAGGAATCTGGTTGATCATTAATGATGTCTGACCCTGAAGCTCCGCCTCCGTCTGAAAACATGGTAAAAGTTTGCATCCTTTGGAGGCTGATTGGAAGCGCGCACTGGAAAGATTAATCAAATAAAAGCTTTGATGATGGATGCAGGAAATGTTGATGCAGTCAGTCATTCAGTGAAAGAATTGCAGGAAGACATGGATGAGTTTAAAATGCTCATCAGTTGGTTATTCTAGTCTTATCAGAGAAAGAAAAGGTAAATTATACGATGACTGGTTTGAGCCTCAAACCTGAATTATTTCCTGAAAGATGCTGAAACATGGACCATCTGATCTAAGTCATCTGCTTCCACTAGATCATCAACATCCAGATCTTCCTCAGTCTCTTCAGAGTTTAAAAGGCCAAAGCAGAACAGGCTGCTGCACTGCAACCAGTTGCTGCCTTGAAAGAAATACAAGATGGAGCAAAGTGAGCTGGAAGCTGATCTTGCAGCATCAGCTGCTAAAATAAAGAGCTTAGAAAGTGATGAGGTGGAGCAGAACCCACCCTTAGGTGGCGACATGAGGAATATTATCTCCCTAATCCAGACCCAGATTCCATAGAGGGTGATTTATAATTCATGCAGCTAGCTGCTAAAACTCCACTTCAACAGACGGTTTGGAGGAACTTTGATCTCCCAGGAGTTTCAGCACAGCAGAGAATGAGCGACCGGGAGAGAATGTGGACTGACAGTTACCCCCGTCCATGAAGGATTCATTAAGTCATTCTGATTCATCAATCCCTTTGGCAGAATGCAATGGAGCCATTTTAATCTAGATTAATCTAGATTAATTCCAAGATTACAGTGAGATAAATCTAGGGTTAGTCCATAGCTTCAATGGCTTCATCCTGCAGGACCTGCTGATCCACTCCAGCCCCATGAGGTCCAGCTTAGTCCTGCATTAGGAGGAACCCAGGACCAACCAAACCAGCAGAAGGTCTCAACAGGGGTCTGAGGATCTCATCTGGGTACCTAATGGCAGCCATGCTACCCCCCCCAAACCCACAGCATTACTGACCCACTGCCAAACCCTGAAGGTTGCTGATGGCTCTCCACAGTGTCTCCAGACTCTGTCCCGTCTGTCTCTGTGCTCAGTGGGAACCTGCTTAGTGAGGAGCTGAGGCAGCCAGTGGAGAATTAGCCAATCCTGGTCTTCTCTGGCCAAGCGTCCTGCATGGCCTTGCTCTGTGAGCACAACATCCATCATTTGACATCAGGCCCTCATACCATCCTCATGGAGTCGGTTTCTAACCGTCTGTGCAGATAGATCCACATCTGCGGCCTGCTGGAGGTCATTCAGCAGGGCTAAATGATGCTCCTACTGTTCCTCCTTCACAAAGGCTGAGGTAGCTGTCCTGCTGTTGGGTTGTTGTCCCACAGCCTCCTCCATGTCTCCTGGTGTCCTGGCCTGTCTCCTGGTAGCGCCTCCAGCCTCTGGACTCTACAAATCTATATTCTGGATTAGATAAGATGTCAGTTATTCTTGCATCGATAGCTGCAGCATTGTTCTGCTAAAAAACACACCTGCAGACTTTCAGTGTTCCTATCGCTGCTATAAACATTCATCATTTCCCTTCAGGTCGACTCTACCAGACATTTTTAGAAAAACAGAGTTTCTTTCCCACAGGCTGTAAATCTGATCAAACGTATTTATTTCCTGACAGGAGAAATGTTTGTTTCTCTCTAAAATCATTTTTACTACATTGAGGGAAAACTCTTTGTTTATGTGACAAACTTTGTTGATTAAAGCTCATTTAAAAGGTAACATTCCATCTTTATCTTCAATGAAATTAAAGTTTTAAAAAGGAGATAAAACAAACAAACAGTTTCTACACTGGATTAGATTGGATTAGAGATTATAGTCATTCTTTGCTAAAAGCTAAAGCTAATGGTTAATAATGAAACATTTAATTTTATTTGGCTCTTCCTATAAATGCTCTCATAGTTTATTTCTAAAGATGGGTCAATACTAAATTAGCAAAGTTTCTATTTAATCTGTCGTTAAATCAGGTTAAATATTTGACTTATAGAAACTTAAAACCATCTTAATGTTTATCTCACATTATTTTTTGCTTGTCTTATTTCTTCCCATCAAACTCTTAAAGCTCTTCTCTTTTTTATTACGCTAATGCTAATTAATGTTGACCAAGAGCTTTTAGATTTATTCAATCAGACAAATTTGCTCAGTTGTTTTCTTACAAAGAACTTTTTGGTTTTATTTGTATTTATTAAATAACTACGCTGTGAAAATAAGGAAAGAATTGTTTGATTTTTAGAAGCTAATAAAACTGAGAATCTGAGAGAAACATTTGACCATAATTGTTCTTATTTATTTATTCTCTTTTTTATTAGATTTTCTGTCAAAATATCCAAAGTTTTTAACTCTAGAAATGCCAGAATGGGTCACATTTACCTCATGTTCTCTGAAAAAAGAAATTAAACCGTTTTTGAAATTTGCTGAATTATATTAAGTTTAACATGATTGTTACATGTTAGCAGGGTAGGACATAAAACAATTGTGTTAAAGTAACTAAATATAATTAAATAAATCCAAAAAGCGGTTATTTTTTTCAGCGTTGAAGCCAAAGACTTTCATTTAAAGTAAAATAAGCTGCAACTATTAACTCTAAAACTGCTGTTTGTGCTACTTGAAAAATAATGTATCTTTTTTTTTGTTTCACCTGTGCGATGCATGCTGGGTTGATGATGCTAATGTTAGCGCTTCCTGGGCTAACGCAGGAAGGCTAACATTAGCAGAGTTGTTTTTATCGTATTTTGTTTGTAAATTTAGATGAAGCCAAACTGCGTCTCTTCCTCAAAGTTTTCCTGAGCCGTTTTACACGAGTTATCGTTCAAACTAACTGATATGATCTACTGTTTAATGTTATTAGCTAGGGCTAACACCGTTAGCAGAAGCTAACAGTGTTAGCAGAAGCTAACAGGAAATCAAACCTGGCTCGTTTCAAGGTGAGCAAAAGCAGATTTAGAGACTAAATAACACGACCTGAATGAGCTGAAATCTGAACAATATCTTCATCATTTCACCATAATTATATTAAAACCTTAACTTACACATACAGTAGAATATATTAGGGGTTTTATTACAAAAAAAAGCTATAAAACAATTTATTTTTACACAGTTTAATTTAAACAGCATCACATAAAAAATGTATAGACATATTTAAGGAAGATTGTTAAAAGTGACAATAAAATAGAATTTGTCAGAGTTAATAATGACTAAAGGATAAAAATGACTGACTGGTTGTAGAGTTACGTTAATTAACAGTAAACAATAGACTGGATCCTCTTTGACCAAAACAGGAAGTTAGAATAAAGACATCTGATATATCAGCTTTAACTGTGATCTAAGTGATTATGGGGAGAATTGTGCTCCATTATTGTTGAGAGCAAAAAGCACATTTTGTGAATTGAAGTCTGATAAAAATACATTCCAGAAATGTTTAAAAACATTTTAATCATGAAAAGATTGTTTGAGTTAATTTGCTGTTTTCTTTCTCAAATGTTATGAATGTTAGCTGATAGAATGTTTTACATTTTATTTAATGTAGAAACTGTGTGTTTTTCTTTTTTACATTTACATTTCCTTTACAACAATAATGGAACAAAATTCACTCCATATTTAATTTGTTTTCAACGCAGACAAACGATTTGCTGTTTTCTGGACAAAGCAGCTGAGACACATTTATTTAAAGTATCCTGACTGTCTGACTGTTTCCAGGAACTCTAAAGGACGTCCCTTCGTCCTTATGTCCCACTGAAACCCACGGCTGGGTGGGATTTGACTGCTGCTAATCCCTTTTTTTCAGCCTCTTTACGTGGATCATCTCACCAAGAAAAGGTTGGCGTGTGGAAAGACGCAGAGACTCGTCCTCCGGTTCCCAGTGTCTCTGTCTATCGTGTCTCTCTGTTCTCTGTCTCTGTCCTTTAAAGAGGCTCTCCGTAGTCCCAGAGACCCCTCACCTCTCTGGACCCACCTTGAACCCTCAACCTTATTTGACCCTTTTCGACATGTGGACTCTGTCCTCCTGTCCCCCTGTCCCCCTGTCCCTCTCCTCCTCTTCCTCTCTCCTGGTGATAGTTCCTGATTGCCTGTCTTGTCTGAAAATCTGTGTGAGAATCAATGTAGGTTAAAGGAAGGACTAAATCATAGATGGTAGCTCTGGGTGGGGGGGGGGGACTTTGTGGGGCTAAACAGACGTCTCAATTGCAGCCTGATCAAACCAGTCTTCCCACCCTGTCCACTTCATTTCCCATCACCATTGAAAACCTGAGCAGGAACTGCAGTAACCGAGGGGTTAACAAGTGTCGACCAAGATGGCCTCCGGGCCCCTAACCGCCCACCGCTAGCCCTGAAACCAACAGAACCTGTCACTGCATGTGTCCATTCTTATTTGTGACGCCATGTTTTTTGGTTCCCTCCTTCACTAATCAACCTGGTTGTTGCTTTGCCTTGTTAACCAGAGTTCCTGCATCTGTTCCCCTGTTTCTCTCTCCCTGATTTTACCCTTTTATTAACTGCTTATCTGAAGTCAAAGCTTATTGTTGTAGTTTTGTTTCACTGCATTGGAACCATTTCCCCCTTAGCTGTAGAGGTAGACTGGTTCTACTCCTCCTTCCTCCTCATCCTGCATACGGCAAAGGAAATAAGGATTAAATACAGTTTGATTCATGTCCACAAATATCAGTCTAATGGGGCTACTGATATAAACCGTTTGTCTTTAACAACTCAAGTACATCAAAAAGAATCGACATCAATTAGTCCAAAGATTAGCGTATATAAAAGACCAGATGAAGCTACTATGAGAAAAAGCAGAGAGAGCAGAACGTTAGAGATTGAACTAACAGATTCTGCAGAGTGGGAGAATAGAGATAGAATGAAGCAGAATGATGAAAAAGGGGTCCCTATGTCCTCCAGCAGTCTAAGCCTATAGCAGCAGAACTATAGAGATAGAATGAAACAGAATGTGTGACTGATGGGACCAGCAGACACACAGAGACGCTTACATTTTATCTCCTACTCTGACACATTTCTTTTTCACACACTCCAGCCAGTAGACCCTGTAAAGCTGGTATTCAGTAGCTTTTGATTGAACATTCAGCCAGTTAGCTGAGGAGCAGAAAGCCTCCATTCATTGCTGAGAGCGCTTCAGAGAATCCTTGGCTGGCATTAGAGAAAAAGGTAGTAAGGTAGAGGAATGGAAAGAACATGAATTGTTCCCATTCTGGCCTCCTCCTCCTCTCCCCAACTTCATAACACATCAAAGGCCTTTCTACTGGGAGCAAGTGGCCCCCATTGATAGGCTGATGCTAATGATTAAAGCCCAGACTGGTTCTTTCTCTCGCCGCCTTCATCCAATGCAGGACATGCAGGACTTTAGCTTCAGCCGGTCTGCTCACTCTGTTTTCTATTGTTGCCATTTTTCCTCCACTTCCTTCATCTTTGGGAATGAGGTTTTTAAAACATTGACTATTAAGAGCAGTTATGATTTGACCGATAGACAAACAGGCAACCAGCACTGCCCCCAGACGACCCTCTCTTCCCTTTTACATTTCTAAACCTTCTTTGCATGCAATCCATCCCAAATGTTCAGTGTGCTGCCGTCCGCCTATCATACGCCCCCCTTACCACACCCCCATCGTAAGTCCTAGTAGGACTTTCTTCCTTTCTTCCTGCCCCTGTGTCTTCTAACCCCCATCTCAGTCATCTTATCGTCTCTTTGACCCCCCCCCCTCTGTGCTCATTGCCCTCTCATGCACTGTTCTTGTGCTCCTCCTTGCATCATCGTGCACATTTCTTTGCCCGTCTCATCTGTTGGAAGCAGCTTCTCTTGAACGTGTCTTGTTTTCCTTTTCTTACATGTTAAAATGAAGAAATGATTCCCTAAAAATGAACTCTGTCCTGGAACATCTAAAACCCAACATGATTAAAAAACCCGACAGCTGCAGAGTTTATGCTGCATTTCATTCTTCTTCGCCTGTTGACCTTGTTGCCTACTGCTTCATTAACTGATTCTGATCAGTTTTATTTATTTGGTTTGGTTGTTTTTGATTTGCTGCAGGGGATGGATCATGTTTGGGGATTAACACTCTAACAGGGATATTTGGTGCCTCTTCATCGCTTCTTGCTTCTTGGCTTTGTTTTGTTTTTTTATGCACAAACGGCAAAGTTAGGGCTGCAGGTCTGGTCATTTGGGCTTCTCATTAACCTGCTGCTCACTGTTTGTCCCCTTGTCACTTGTGTTTTAGAGAAAGATGAGGCTGCAATTGAGAGCTCTGAGTTCAATGCCACGTCAGTAGCTGATGTGGACAAGCGGGTGAAACGGCGGCTTCATATGGGTAACTCTTTTCTTCCTCTTTCTATGTGTTGCCATGCCGCTTGTGCTTGTGCCCCCTCCCACTTCCACTTTCTCCTCCTTCTCCTTCTCCTCTTTCTCCCTTTCTTTTGTTTGGAAAAACATTTTGGTAAATCCTCTGGTGCACGCTGTGTCCACCCAAGAGTCCCCTATTGACACCACTGTAATTAAAACTGTTTGTGGAGGACTAAAACAAATTATTATCCTTTGCAACCTTTGTTACCTCAGTCACCAAACGTTGGTAGACTAATGATTTCCCAGACACTAACACGACACCTCAATGCCACAGTTCTCTGCTCTATTGCAATAACATCTAACCTCCGACATTAGGAAAAAAATCGTTACTTCAAATGAAAATAGTAGCGTTTCAATCATATGGTGCTTAGTGAGCGTCATCAACAATATCCGGGTAAGTAGGACGTTAAAAAGGTAAAACAATCCCTTTAAAAAGTTCTGGACTTGTTTAACTTCTCAATAATCTCAATAAGCCGAGGATTTTTACTCTTTAATTGCAAGTAAAGTTATAGACCAGTTCAGACGTTTCTCATTTATTCAAACTTCTTTATGACTATAATCAACTTTATTTCAGGCAGGTACAGAAAATTACAGATTACAACATTTATTTAGCAGGAATGGTAAAAAATGTGAGGCTTCATGTGAGGTCTAAGTCCTTTTCATAATAAAACCTTTGATTTAATCATAGCTATCACAGATTACACAATCTGGAATATTCTACGCAGAGTAACGTGGCGTATGAGTGGGTGAATTATTCACCTCCAGATTAATGAGGCCTGATCGTTAGGGATTAAAACTCTGTTCAATCTATTTCTATGCATGTCATGTCAAGGCATTTTACAGAAACAATTCAATGAGATTATAAAAGTTAGATGTATAATCTAATGAAACCCAGCCAAGTCTTTGACTTTGGAAAATTCACTCAATGTTGAGTTTATTAGTTATTTTATTAGCATATAAAAACAACATGTTGAGCAAATAGCTGCACGGTTCAGCAAAATGAATAAAAACAGCAACAAGAACAAATATAAAAGTATTTAAAGTTAAAACTAAAACAATTATATTTCATTACAATCTTTATAAGAGAAATCCAAACTGTTAAATCAAATGCCAAAGAATAGAAAAGGGTTTTAAGATTTAAAAGTCTGAACAATCTGAGAAGAGCGGACATGAAAAGGAAAACCCTGCAAACTGCAAAGGCCTGATTACATTTCAAAGTTTAACTGGAGCAAAGAATATCTAAGAGAAGCTGGTTGGTTGATCTTTTACTGCAGTTTAACTCTTAAAGAAATATGAAGGAGCCAAACCGCTAAAAACAATTAAAACAACAAAATCATTTGGAATCAATTCTAATACAAAAAGGAAGCGGTGAAGAGAAGCCGCAGATATGAGCTCTTGTTTTTTTCTACCTGTTAAAAGATGAACTGCAAAGAGGATTGATCTAGTATAAGGCATTACAGCAACCCAACCAATTCTATTCAGTTTATTTCTATAGCTCCAATTCACATCATGTCATCTCAGCTCACTTTATAGATCCAGATCAACCAGATCATCCAGTCAGATTGATTCAAAGTTTTCTATCTAAGGAAAACCAGCTGATTGCATCGACTCATTGACTCTTCAGCAATCCCTCACACTAAGCATGCTTGTAGCGACAGTGGAGAGGAAAAACTCCCTTTGAACAGGAAGAAACCTCCAGCAGAACCAGGCTCAGTGTGAGCGGCCATCTGCTGAGGCCCACTGGGGTTCAAGGAGACAGAAGCAGACATAGAAAAAGAAGCATAGATACAAAAGGCAACTGTCAACCAGCTCCACAGGCGGCCCCATCCAGGAAACACACAGCCAGGCAGACGAGCTCCGAGCCAGCTCCCATGTCAGAGGATGAAGAGAGCACATCCAGTTAGTCACAGTCAGAGAAACAGGACTACACTGGAAAACAGGCCAAGCTCCAACATCTAGAAACCCTGAAAGAGGTTGAAGGAGACAGAAACAGATCTAGAAAAAGAAACCAAGCAATATTAACAGCATGAGCCATTTTCTGAAGTCTTTGGTTGACTTCCCTGTTGTGTTTATCTGTTTATCTGCAATGGTAATAAACTGTAAAATAGGGAATTAAAGTTAAAAAAATATCTTTAAAAGTGGTAACTTATACTTATGTTTATACTTATACAGTGAGGAAAATAAGTATTTAAACACCCTGCTTTTTTGCAAACTTAGAAACCATGGAGGGTCTGAAATTGTCATCATAGTTGCATGTCCACCATGAGAGACAAAATCCAGAAATCAGAATAAAAGTTTTAGTTTAGTTTAGTCTGTGGTGCCTTTGGACAGCTCTTTGGTCTGGGCCATGTTAGTATTGTCTGGGGTGGACAGGTGTCTTTAAGCAGCTAACCACCTCAGACAGGTGCATCTAATTAAGGAGCATAAATGGAGGCGGACATTTTGAAGGCAGACTATCAGGTCTCTGAGGGTCAGAATTAGCAGATAGACAGCTGTTCAAATACTGATTTACATCTGGATCAAACAAATAAATTGTTAAAAAGTCATATTGTGTTTTCTGGATTTTTTTTTCTAGATTATGTCTTTCACCATTGAAATGCACCAACATGACACATTTATACCCTCCATGATTTCTAAGTGGGAGAACTTTCCCAATAGCAGGGTGTTGAAATACTCAGTCTAATTAGGATTATACTGACTGCAGGTGAGTTTTCTTTGTTCAACTGTGTAAAAGATTAGTTTGGTGTGGAAACGTTATTTTAAATAAAAAAGGTTTAGGAGCCACTAGCTTAAGTAATTCATGTTTGAATAATTGTAAATAGTTGAAGCAATATCATGGTATCCTGATTAATCATCCTCTTACAATCTCCTTTCTCTGGTATATAACTACTTAGTTTTTTTAATATAACTACTTAAGTATTTTAGTATTTCTTTAAACATGGTTGTGTATAGTTTGAATTATACGTAAATTGGTAGGTTAGGTATAACTTAAGAATTTGAAGCCACAGTTTCAGTGGTGGACTTTCTGATGAAGTGATTTAATTTTATAAGATATTTCAGAATATATATATATATATATATATATATATATATATATATATATATATATATATATATATATATATATATATATATATATATATAATATAAATATAAATTATAAATATCATCAGAAACATATATTGTTTATATGGGTCCAAAACTAATCTAAACCACTTTTAGTCATAAAATAAGACATATTAGAGCTCAAAGTGAACTCTAGCTGGTAATGATAGCAACAACCCTAATCCAGACATCATAGTTGAAAAAACCAATAGACCTTAATCTGCCAGAGCACGATTTATTCTGGTCTAGTGCCAGACTGGACATGTGGTCCCCCTGTTCCAGACTGGACATGTGGTCCCCCTGTTCCAGACTGGACATGTGGTCCCCCTGTGCCAGACTGGACATGTGGTCCCCCTGTTCCAGACTGGACATGTGGTCCCCCTGTTCCAGACTGGACATGTGGTCCCCCTGTGCCAGACTGGACATGTGGACCCCCTGTTCCAGACTGGACATGTGGTCCCTCTGTGCCAGAATGGACATGTGTTCCCCCTGTGCCAGAATGGACATGCTGTCCCCCTGTGCCAGACTGGACATGTGGTCCCCCTGTGCCAGACTGGACATGTGGACCCCCTGTTCCAGACTGGACATGTGGTCCCTCTGTGCCAGAATGGACATGTGTTCCCCCTGTGCCAGAATGGACATGCTGTCCCCCTGTGCCAGACTGGACATGTGGTCCCCCTGTGCCAGACTGGACATGTGGACCCCCTGTTCCAGACTGGACATGTGGTCCCTCTGTGCCAGAATGGACATGTGTTCCCCCTGTGCCAGAATGGACATGCTGTCCCCCTGTTCCAGACTGGACATGTGGTCCCTCTGTGCCAGAATGGACATGTGTTCCCCCTGTGCCAGAATGGACATGCTGTCCCCCTGTGCCAGACTGGACATGTGGTCCCTCTGTGCCAGAATGGACATGTGTTCCCCCTGTGCCAGAATGGACATGCTGTCCCCCTGTGCCAGACTGGACATGTGGTCCCCCTGTGCCAGAATGGACATGCTGTCCCCCTGTGCCAGACTGGACATATGGTCCCTCTGTGCCAGACGGGACATGTGGTCCCCCTGTGCCAGACTGGACATATGGTCCCTCTGTGCCAGACGGGACATGTGGTCCCCCTGTGCCAGACTGGACATGTGGTCCCTCTGTGCCAGAATGGACATGTGGTCCCCCTGTGCCAGACTGGACATGTGGTCCCCCTGTGCCAGACTGGACATGTGGTCCCCCTGTGCCAGACTGGACATGTGGTCCCCCTGTGCCAGACTGGACATATGGTCCCTCTGTGCCAGACGGGACATGTGGTCCCCCTGTGCCAGACTGGACATGTGGTCCCTCTGTGCCAGAATGGACATGTGTTCCCCCTGTGCCAGACTGGACATATGGTCCCTCTGTGCCAGACGGGACATATGGTCCCTCTGTGCCAGACGGGACATGTGGTCCCCCTGTGCCAGAATGGCCATGTGGTCCCCCTGTGCCAGACTGGACATGTAGTCCCTCTGTGCCAGAATGGACATGTGTTCCCCCTGTGCCAGAATGGACATATGGTCCCTCTGTGCCAGACTGGACATGTGGTCCCCCTGTGCCAGACTGGACATGTGGTCCCCCTGTGCCAGAGTGGACATGTGGTCCCCCTGTGCCAGAATGGACATGTGGTCCCCCTGTGCCAGACTGGACATGTGGTCCCTCTGTGCCAGACTGGACATGTAGTCCCTCTGTGCCAGACTGGACATGTGGTCCCCCTGTGCCAGACTGGACATGTGATCCCTCTGTGCCAGACTTGACATGTGGTCCCTCTGTGCCAGACTGGACATGTGGTCCCCCTGTGCCAGACTGGACATGTGGTCCCCCTGTGCCAGACTGGACATGTGGTCCCTCTGTGCCAGACTGGACATGTGGTCCCCCTGTGCCAGACTGGACATGTGGTCCCTCTGTGCCAGACTGGACATGTGGTCCCCCTGTGCCAGACTGGACATGTGGTCCCCCTGTGCCAGACTGGACATGTGGTCCCTCTGTGCCAGACTGGACATGTGGTCCCTCTGTGCCAGACTGGACATGTGGTCCCCCTGTGCCAGACTGGACATGTGGTCCCTCTGTGCCAGACTGGACATGTGGTCCCCCTGTGCCAGACTGGACATGTGGTCCCCCTGTGCCAGACTGGACATGTGGTCCCCCTGTGCCAGACTGGACATGTGGTCCCACTGTGCCAGACTGGACATGTGGTCCCCCTGTGCCAGACTGGACATGTGGTCCCCCTGTGCCAGACTGGACATGTGGTCCCCCTGTGCCAGACTGGACATGTGGTCCCCCTGTGCCAGACTGGACATGTGGTCCCTCTGTGCCAGACTGGACATGTGGTCCCCCTGTGCCAGACTGGACATGTGGTCCCCCTGTGCCAGACTGGACATGTGGTCCCCCTGTGCCAGACTGGACATGTGGACCCTCTGTGCCAGACTGGACATGTGGCCCCCTGTGCCAGACTGGACATGTGGTCCCCCTGTGCCAGACTGGACATGTGGTCCCCCTGTGCCAGACTGGACATGTGGACCCTCTGTGCCAGACTGGACATGTGGTCCGTCTGTGCCAAAGTGGACATGTGGTCCCCCTGTTCCAGAGTAGACATGTGGTCCCCCTGTGCCAGACTGAACATGTGGTCCCCCTGTTCCAGACTGGACATGTGGTCCCTCTGAGGGGTTCCCAGGGGTCTCCTTCCAGTGGAAAATGTTTGGAACGTGAAAGCAGACACTCCTCCTTGATGACGGAGATCCCTACCTTAACTCAGGGCTTGACTCCAGATGAAGTTTATTTCTGCTACTAGGAGCCATGATCTCATTCTTCAGGTCATGATCCTTCATGATCAAAGGTGATTGTTTTCATTGTAGAGCGGATAGTAAATCAGTAGCTCTGCTTTGTTTTGGTTGAGCTCTTTCTTTGCCTTAAACAAGTCCCCTGCATTACAGCAGAGGAAGTTATCATCTACCTCCTGGTCCATCCTATCATTAGTCTTGAACAAGACAATAATTGCCAGATCTTCAAAAGGTTTGCATGTATAAAGACGAGTGTTAGCATGCACAAAGCTGATCCCCAAACCTGAAACAAATCCAAAAGTGTGTGAAAATTAGCATAAAGGAGGCTGATGGGCCTTCATATATATGCAGACCACTTCTGAACAAATGAATTATGAAACCTAAAACTGATTGGATGACTTTGCTTCTATATTTAATAAATGTGAAATTCAGGCCTAAGCTCACATGCAAACATTTCTACAGTCATTATGGACACAAGAGAAGGCTTTGATAAAATGACAGAGCTAAGGATGTGTTAGCATATTTGGACATTAATAGTAGAGAAGTATTAGTTTAAAAGATGCCTGCATTGGACAGATTAATGAAACAGGAATCAAACAATATTTCTGCAGTTAAAATATAAAAACTGAATGTTAAACGGAACTATAAGCAACCAGAGAGTCACAGAGCCTGGCATGGTCATTAGTGGTGAAAACCAAATGAACGTTCTCTAAGCATCACTAAGACTGTGCTTCCCTAACAGGTGGTGAGACGTTTTCTCTACCTCAATATTACTTTATGGTTTGTATGAAGCACATTTATGTTTTGTCAAAATATTACGGGTCTACCTTTAGGTCTCGTGTTCTGGGTAAAGTGAAGTTCTGAGGAGTTGGTTAAGGTAAATATCTAACTCTGGATATCCAACCTTGGGCTTCCACTGAACGCTTTTACATGCTGATCGTCCGCATAATACCAACTTTCAGCGTCATCCTACCTGCAGTGCAGACACCGGCCAGCCGCCGCCTCCACCCTGCTCTGGCGCTCAGACCAACCCTTCTATCTTCTGCAGTTAGCCTTTAGAGGCTCTAGCCCTGGTTGGTGCTGCCTTTACCCACTCTGTTGAGAGGACAGCAGATTTTACTGCTGTCCTCCTTCTGGACGCCCCCAGTGCTCCGTCTACCCGGTGGACTTATCCAATCTACAACTGTCCTCAGTCAATCCTCCCCAGTTAGCCTCTATAGCTGGCCCAATTCAACAGCAGCCTCTCTGCTCTGGCACTATTTACCCAGCTGACTTTTCCAATCTACTCCTGTCCCCGTCCACTCCTCTCGTGAGCTACCACCAGCAAGCTACCCCCTGTCCCCCGCTCTGGTGCTCTGTCTGCCCAATGGGCTTCTCTGATCTTCCGGTGTGGTACCTTAGCTTCACAGGGGGAACCGGCTGGCCACCTCACCTTGGTCTATGATGCTCTGTCTGCTGGTGTTCTCTCTCTCGCTGCTCCTGACTGAGCTCCAGAGCACTGTCTCACCTTACCGCTGATGTCTGGGTGATTCGTCTCTGAACGCAGGACAGCAGGGCTCCAAACTGGGTCACTGATAAGCGATAGTACCGCTGAAAGTAACCGTTATCCAGGCATGGGATAACTCACCTGCTGGGATAACTCACCTGCTGGGATAACTCACCTGCTGGGATAACTCACCTGCTGGGGTAACTCACCTGCTGGGATAACTCACCTGCTGGGATAACTCACCTGCTGGGGTAACTCACCTGCTGGGATAACTCGCCTGCTGGGATAACTCATCTGCTGGGATAACTCACCTGCTGGGATAACTCACCTGCTGGGGTAACTCACCTGCTGGGATAACTCACCTGCTGGGATAACTCACCTGCTGGGATAACTCACCTGCTGGGATAACTCACCTGCTGGGATAGTTCACCTTCTGGGATAACTCACCTGCTGGGGTAACTCATCTGCTGGGGTAACTCACCTGCTGGGATAACTCACCTGCTGGGGTAACTCACCTGCTGGGATAACTCACCTGCGGGGGTAACTCACCTGCTGGGATAACTCACCTGCTGGGATAACTCATCTGCTGGGATAACTCACCTGCTGGGATAACTCACCTGCGGGGGTAACTCACCTGCGGGGGTAACTCACCTGCTGGGATAACTCACCTGCTGGGATAACTCATCTGCTGGGATAACTCACCTGCTGGGATAACTCACCTGCTGGGATAACTCACCTGCTGGGGTAACTCACCTGCTGGGATAACTCACCTGCGGGGGTAACTCACCTGCTGGGATAACTCATCTGCTGGGATAACTCATCTGCTGGGATAACTCACCTGCTGGGATAACTCACCTGCTGGGGTAACTCACCTGCTGGGATAACTCACCTGCTGGGATAACTCACCTGCTGGGGTAACTCACCTGCTGGGATAACTCGCCTGCTGGGATAACTCATCTGCTGGGATAACTCACCTGCTGGGATAACTCACCTGCTGGGGTAACTCACCTGCTGGGATAACTCACCTGCTGGGATAACTCACCTGCTGGGATAACTCACCTGCTGGGGTAACTCACCTGCTGGGATAACTCGCCTGCTGGGATAACTCATCTGCTGGGATAACTCACCTGCTGGGATAATTCACCTTCTGGGATAACTCACCTGCTGGGATAACTCACCTGCTGGGATAACTCATCTGCTGGGATAACTCACCTGCTGGGGTAACTCACCTGCTGGGATAACTCACCTTCTGGGATAACTCACCTGCTGGGGTAACTCATCTGCTGGGGTAACTCATCTGCTGGGGTAACTCACCTGCTGGGATAACTCGCCTGCTGGGATAACTCATCTGCTGGGATAACTCACCTGCTGGGATAATTCACCTTCTGGGATAACTCACCTGCTGGGATAACTCACCTGCTGGGATAACTCATCTGCTGGGATAACTCACCTGCTGGGGTAACTCACCTGCTGGGATAACTCGCCTGCTGGGATAACTCACCTGCTGGGATAACTCACCTGCTGGGATAACTCACCTGCTGGGATAACTCACCTGCTGGGATAACTCACCTGCTGGGGTAACTCACCTGCTGGGATAACTCACCTGCTGGGATAACTCACCTGCTGGGATAACTCACCTGCTGGGGTAACTCACCTGCTGGGGTAACTCACCTGCTGGGATAACTCACCTGCTGGGATAACTCACCTGCTGGGATAATTCACCTGCTGGGGTAACTCACCTGCTGGGATAATTCACCTGCCGGGATAACTCATCTGCTGGGGTAACTCACCTGCTGGGATAACTCACCTGCTGGGATACTTCACCTGCTGGGATAACTCGCCTGCTGGGATAACTCACCTGCTGGGATACTTCACCTGCTGGGATAACTCATCTGCTGGGTTAACTCACCTGCTGGGATAACTCGCCTGCTGGGATAACTCACCTGCTGGGGTAACTCACCTGCTGGGATAACTCACCTGCTGGGATAACTCACCTGCTGGGGTAACTCACCTGCTGGGATAACTCGCCTGCTGGGATAACTCATCTGCTGGGATAACTCACCTGCTGGGATAACTCACCTGCTGGGGTAACTCACCTGCTGGGATAACTCACCTGCTGGGATAACTCACCTGCTGGGATAACTCACCTGCTGGGGTAACTCACCTGCTGGGATAACTCGCCTGCTGGGATAACTCATCTGCTGGGATAACTCACCTGCTGGGATAATTCACCTTCTGGGATAACTCACCTGCTGGGATAACTCACCTGCTGGGATAACTCATCTGCTGGGATAACTCACCTGCTGGGGTAACTCACCTGCTGGGATAACTCACCTTCTGGGATAACTCACCTGCTGGGGTAACTCATCTGCTGGGGTAACTCATCTGCTGGGGTAACTCACCTGCTGGGATAACTCGCCTGCTGGGATAACTCATCTGCTGGGATAACTCACCTGCTGGGATAATTCACCTTCTGGGATAACTCACCTGCTGGGATAACTCACCTGCTGGGATAACTCATCTGCTGCGATAACTCACCTGCTGGGGTAACTCACCTGCTGGGATAACTCGCCTGCTGGGATAACTCACCTGCTGGGATAACTCACCTGCTGGGATAACTCACCTGCTGGGATAACTCACCTGCTGGGGTAACTCACCTGCTGGGATAACTCACCTGCTGGGATAACTCACCTGCTGGGATAACTCACCTGCTGGGGTAACTCACCTGCTGGGGTAACTCACCTGCTGGGATAACTCACCTGCTGGGATAACTCACCTGCTGGGATAATTCACCTGCTGGGGTAACTCACCTGCTGGGATAATTCACCTGCCGGGATAACTCATCTGCTGGGGTAACTCACCTGCTGGGATAACTCACCTGCTGGGATACTTCACCTGCTGGGATAACTCGCCTGCTGGGATAACTCACCTGCTGGGATACTTCACCTGCTGGGATAACTCATCTGCTGGGTTAACTCACCTGCTGGGATAACTCGCCTGCTGGGATAACTCACCTGCTGGGGTAACTCACTTGCTGGGATAACTCACCTGCTGGGATAACTCACCTGCTGGGGTAACTCACCTGCTGGGATAACTCACCTGCTGGGGTAACTCACCTGCTGGGATAACTCACCTGCTGGGATAACTCACCTGCTGGGATAACTCACCTGCTGGGATAACTCGCCTGCTGGGATAACTCACCTGCTGGGATAACTCACCTGCTGGGTTAACTCACCTGCTGGGGTAACTCATCTGCTGGGATAACTCATCTGCTGGGATAACTCATCTGCTGGGATAACTCATCTGCTGGGATAACTCACCTGCTGGGATAACTCATCTGCTGGGATAATTCATCTGCTGGGATAACTCACCTGCTGGGATAACTCACCTGCTGGGATAACTCGCCTGCTGGGATAACTCATCTGCTGGGATAACTCATCTGCTGGGATAACTCATCTGCTGGGATAACTCACCTGCTGGGATAACTCATCTGCTGGGATAACTCACCTGCTGGGATAACTCACCTGCTGGGTTAACTCACCTGCTGGGATAACTCACCTGCTGGGATAACTCATCTGCTGGGATAATTCACCTGCTGGGATAACTCACCTGCTGGGATAACTCACCTGCTGGGATAACTCATCTGCTGGGATAACTCGCCTGCTGGGATAACTCACCTGCTGGGATAACTCACCTGCTGGGTTAACTCACCTGCTGGGGTAACTCATCTGCTGGGATAACTCATCTGCTGGGATAACTCATCTGCTGGGATAACTCATCTGCTGGGATAACTCATCTGCTGGGATAACTCACCTGCTGGGATAACTCATCTGCTGGGATAATTCATCTGCTGGGATAACTCATCTGCTGGGTTAACTCACCTGCTGGGATAACTCACCTGCTGGGATAACTCACCTGCTGGGATAACTCACCTGCTGGGTTAACTCATCTGCTGGGATAACTCACCTGCTGGGATAACTCACCTGCTGGGATAACTCACCTGCTGGGCTAACTCACCTGCTGGGTTAACTCGCCTGCTGGGATAACTCGCCTGCTGGGCTAACTCACCTGCTGGGTTAACTCGCCTGCTGGGATAACTCACCTGCTGGGATAACTCACCTGCTGGGCTAACTCACCTGCTGGGTTAACTCGCCTGCTGAGATAACTCGCCTGCTTGGCTAACTCACCTGCTGGGTTAACTCGCCTGCTGGGATAACTCGCCTGCTGGGATAATTCACCTGCTGGGATAACTAATCTGCTGGGATAACTCACCTGCTGGGTTAACTCACCTGCTGGGATAACTCACCTGCTGGGTTAACTCATCTGCTGGGATAACTCGCCTGCTGGGATAACTCATCTGCTGGGATAATTCACCTGCCGGGATAACTCATCTGCCGGGATAACTCATCTGCTGGGATAACGCACCTGCTGGGATAATTCACCTGCTGGGATAACTCATCTGCTGGGATAACTCACCTGCTGGGATAACTCACCTGCTGGGATAACTCACCTGCTGGGATAACTCACCTGCTGGGATGATTCACCTGCTGGGATAACTCACCTGCTGGGATAACTCACCTGCTGGGATAACTCACCTGCTGGGATAACTCACCTGCTGGGATAACTCACCTGCTGGGATGATTCACCTGCTGGGATAACTCACCTGCTGGGGTAACTCACCTGCTGGGATAACTCACCTGCTGGGATAACTCACCTGCTGGGATAATTCACCTGCTGGGATAACTCATCTGCTGGGGTAACTCATCTGCTGGGATATCTCACCTGCTGGGATAACTCATCTGCTGGGATAACTCGCCTGCTGGGATAATTCACCTGCTGGGATAACTCACCTGCTGAGGTAACTCATCTGCTGGGGTAACTCACCTGCTGGGATAACTCACCTGCTGGGGTACTTCACCTGCTGGGATAACTCACCTGCTGGGATAACTCACCTGCTGGGATAACTCATCTGCTGGGGTAACTCATCTGCTGGGGTAACTCACCTGCTGGGATAACTCACCTGCTGGGATAACTCACCTGCTGGGGTAACTCACCTGCTGGGGTAACTCACCTGCGGGGATAACTTACCTGCTGGGGTAACTCACCTGCGGGGATAACTCACCTGCGGGGATAACTCACCTGCGGGGATAACTCACCTGCTGGGATAACTCACCTGCTGGGATAACTCACCTGCTGGGATAACTCATCTGCGGGGGTAACTCACCTGCTGGGGTAACTCACCTGCTGGGGTAACTCACCTGCTGGGATAACTCACCTGCGGGGATAACTCACCTGCGGGGATAACTCACCTGCTGGGATAACTCACCTGCTGGGATAACTCACCTGCTGGGATAACTCACCTGCTGGGATAACTCATCTGCAGGGGTAACTCACCTGCTGGGATAACTCACCTGCTGGGGTAACTCACCTGCTGGGATAACTCACCTGCGGGGGTAACTCACCTGCTGGGATAACTCACCTGCTGGGATAACTCACCTGCGGGGGTAACTCACCTGCGGGGGTAACTCACCTGCTGGGATAACTCACCTGCTGGGATAACTCATCTGCTGGGATAACTCACCTGCTGGGATAACTCACCTGCTGGGATAACTCACCTGCTGGGGTAACTCACCTGCTAGGATAACTCACCTGCGGGGGTAACTCACCTGCTGGGATAACTCACCTGCTGGGATAACTCATCTGCTGGGATAACTCACCTGCTGAGATAACTCACCTGCGGGGGTAACTCACCTGCTGGGATAACTCACCTGCTGGGGTAACTCACCTGCACCTGTTTGCAGTTTTTCATGCTCTGATTCACCATTAGTCTCACAGTGGCTGCCTTCCTGAATATAATCAGGGAATTAATGAAGCTTTTCCAGGTATTATGATTGATATTTAACTTATCCGTATTATAGTTTCTTATTTTGTTTGTCGGACTTTGAGATGCACTTAAAGTGGAATAAAATGATACGCTTATGATTAGTATCACCCCCAACTCATCCAACTGTCTTTTACCACCACTCAAACATAGCTTTTAGCAGACCACCTTTTCTCATTCTAAAAGAGCGGTAGTCTATCTTTGCCTGCATGCTCACCATTAGCATCCATGATTAGCTCTTTGCTCACGGCATTTAGCACCTGGAATTAAGCTCTTATCTGAAGATCAGTATGCCGGCCATCAATCATCCCCTAATCTGGGATTGGGAATGTTTGGGTAAACGCATAGATAGGTAATCAAGATGATCTCTTGCCCCAGACACACTTTTAAAGATCGTTCTGCTGAATCCAAAGTATTTCCAGAACCAAAGTGGAAAGAAAAAATCTTTTCAGCAAGTTCTGGTTGTGCTTTAAGACGTCATTGTTTTTCATTGAGCGCCCAATCTTTATAGATCAACAGCTGCACATCAATTAAGTTTATTTGATTTTTTTGCACATATAAGTTTGTGCAACTCATTTGGAATCAGATCAAGCCTCATGATATAAAAGTTCAGGCAAAGAATTACCTTAAATCCAGAGCGAATAAGTAATTTTTCTGTCTCCTCAAACTTGACCTAATTTGCAGCTCTGCTCCTACTGGCTAATCTGGCATTTCTCCCACCTACTGGTCTGGACTATACAGTACATCATTATAATTATAGGTTATATGGATGTAATAAACAGAGGTTGGAAAATAACATGAGACAAACATTTGGAAAAAAATATTTTTTTCAGGTATATCATGCATTCGGAAAATGTTTCATTGTTTTATCACTATAAATGAAACAAACATGTTGGTTTTCTAAGGCATACATGAAAAACAGTGATAGTGAAAATGATTGATCAGTCATTTCAGGTAAATGTTCACTATTTCAGAACTAACTCGGCATGCGGCCGTTTACCTGTTTAGCATAATAACACCAAAAACGACGTCAAGCAAAGTGAATAAAATACTTTTTTCTTTTGAGCTAAATAATGAGGATGTGTGGATATTTGCTGAAAGTAGCTGGCTAATGAGCCTCTTGCTGCCTTGGCGGGGCGGCAGGGGGATGCGGCGAACCTTTGGATAAATTTATCCTCTCATGATGTGCCGGGCGGCGATAATGGTGTCAATCTGCAAAGGTTACACTGCGCAATCAGGAAATAGAAAACTCTCTTAATACAGGCTTTTATTTTCTTAAGAATCTTTTATACTACAATGTAAACATTGTTTTTTAAAAGCAAAAAAAAAAAATTATCTTTGACAAGAGTTTTGAAAATATCAACTCAGATGCATATGGAGGATACCTATCCTCATTATTAGGTCTTTTATTTTGTGAACAGGGAGCTCTGGAAGCCTTTAAAAACAGCAATATACCAATATGATCAGTAATCAATCAGCAGAATATATATTATATCCAAGCAGTGAAAGTAGAGATGAAGGATCCTTTAAAATGAGTGTCTTCATCCTGCAGCTCCATAGCTGGAAGCGCCACCTCCTCTAATGTCAGACTGAACATCATCACAGCTTCCTTCACCTGGTTTGGTGAGGAACTCCTGTTCATTTGGAGCTGCTCTTTAGGGACTGAACAACCATGGCAACTTCATAAAAACCTTTCAGCCATGGGGCAGCCACTCTTAGAAACGGAATCATTTTGCTTATAAGGCGCACAGATGGGTCTTTAATTAAGACAAACAATAAACAAGAGAAAGGACATCATGTTTATCATATTATCATTGATACTGTTCAGTTTAAGGGTTTGAAACGTTTCTGACTGTAAATATGTTTTAAATCTGTCCTGACACACATTTTCCCAGGTCTCTGGTCTACTTCAAACTGTAGTGAAAGAGGCTTGGAAAAGAGGGCTGAGGGTGGTGTGAGAGGCTTGTCCAGCACATCAATCAGGCCTAGCGGTTTGTCTCTGTTCCTACGCTTAGCTTGGCCCTGGGGCTCGGCTGGGCGTGGTCCACAGAGAGGGGCTCTGCAGGACCTCAGCTAATGACAGGGCCCACTGTACTCAGCATAAATCACTGTGTCCCATAAACACCACCTACACACTCTAGAAATCTACACATTTACCTGTAGTCTTACATTGAGAGTCTTATTGATTATATCCACCTGTTTGGGCATGTAGACCCAAACATGATGCAGACACAGGAGAACAGACCAACAGTCGAACCTGGAAAGTGCTCGTAGGCTACCTGACCAACAGGCTGCCTACATGATGGAGTGTCTTCCCTTCCTCCAGCTCATCATCAAGGAAACTCGTTGCCTTTATTCTAGAAAATTCTGACCTTTAAACTAGTTTAATCCTGTCTCCCTTACTAAGATATAAACAGTGTGAACTAGGACTGCTTGATTATGGACAATAATAGGGGAGTGATACTCTTGGGTTTGCATGAGCAAACTGACCTACGTTTAGATGCCTAACATTGCTTACTGGTTCTGATCTTTCCTGTGCTTCAGCATTAACCTCTAACAATGTATGTATTTATTTTTCCTACTGTGTTCGATTGACGTAAGCACATGCCTTCTTGACATTTTAATTGAGCGGTGCCAAAAGTTTTGGGAAACGTCGCCAAATAACACGGTGCTGTTATTCCGCAACAGCCCTCTAAATTCCAACAGATCATCCCGGGGGATTGGATTTAAAAATTGTGTTTTGAATCTGACAGTTGATGAGAAAATGTAAAAGTTCTGCTCAAACTAGGATTTTCTCTTGAATATATGAGTTGGAGTCCAGCGAAAGCAGGCAGTTAGTAAGAAAAACCTCTTTATAAAGGTGTAGCTTTAATGAATCCCTTTCAACAAACATGACTCAATGTCAAATTTCAGCCTCCTCAGCGATTCCCGACCCTCATTGGAAAGACGTTGACTGAGCTTTGCTTAAAGCAACAGTAGCTTAGTAGCTAAGCTAGAGTTACCATCGGCCTGTGTTTGTTTTAGGTAATATCCACAAGTCCCAGCAAACCTCATCTGCACCACCAACAAGAACATTTTTCAGGAGAAAAATATTCCCCCTGCTCCAGCTGAGGATGTTCTATGCTAGCACCACTCAATAAACCACATTTATTTTCTTTATTTTTTTTACCTGGTTTCGTTTTTTTTGTGTCAGATAACTTATTTCTCTAAAAGCCCTTTTTGTATAATTGTAGAAAGAATAAGTTTTGACTCTCTAGACGGGAGGAACATGATGTCATAACATCCAGGGTCTGGATTCTTCCATCACATGAAGCCTTTTCTTTTACGGCATCATGTCCAGTTCTGATAAATCTTCAGTGATTATGCTAATGAAGTGTAGCGCCGGTCATTTGTCTCTTTCATCCTCTTTAGAGAGCTGTGCTGTAAACAATGGCGGCTGTGACCGGACCTGTAAGGACACCGCCACCGGGGTACGCTGCAGCTGTCCTGTGGGGTTCACTCTGCAGCCTGATGGCAAAACCTGCAAAGGTAGGTAGATATATGTGTTCTAGAGCCAAACCCCGTACACGTCTATCCTCCACCTGTCTGGCTCCAGTTTACAGCCGTCAGAGCTGATGGTGCTTGATGCTTTTCCTTTGGAGCATTTTTCTGTATCAGCCCGACAGAAAACCACCCAAATAAACTAATGCCTGACCTCAGAGGAGGACGACAAGGCAAAGATGCAAAGGCTCAGTCCCAAGTCTTTGCTATATCTATCTCTATCATAGATGTGCAGCCTATGGCAAAGTTTAGCTCATGCTAACATGTAGTTTATAGCATCAGATGGCTAATGCTACATTTGAGCACATTTTAAATAAATCCTCTATTTATTATAGACTTTAACACTTAGTTAAAACAACTCTGCTAAATTTGAGCCGAATAATTCAGTTTTTTTTTTCAGAGTCAAGGTCAATGGAGTTTTAAACAACAGTTAAAAGATGCCAATGATTGAAAATCTGAATTTTCCTTGATTGTTAATAGTGGTGATAATTGTGATCTTTCTTTTGACACTTTTGCATCAATTGAAGTTTATTTCTAAGGCTGAACAGACGAACAGCATTCATTCATTTATTGCTGCCTCTGCTTCCTGCTCTTCTCCACCACGTGTTTCAGACCTGGTCTGAGAGCCACTGGGCGTCACCATGGCGACTGGAGATGTTGGTCATGTGACGGGAGCGCTGCTATTTGCCTATGAAAACATAGATTCCTTATGGGATGTGTGGCGTTCAGCGTTTACTGAGAGACGGAGGGAGAGAGATGTGTTTGCAGAATGAGTGTCAGGCAGTCAGAGAATGTGGCGTGTAGGTGTGTGGAAGCGCTGCCAGGCAGACGGCGAGTAAACGGCAAACTTTCAGATGTTTGAGCACAGAGGCCACTGCTGATCCCCCCGACCAACATGGCCGCAGTCATATTAACAGCGCCATCCAGCTGCCGATGCTGGGAACGCATTTCTCCAGCTAAGCCAAACATTTCAGCATAAACACAACGGTTGTGTTTTGCAGAAGTTTCCAGATTTTATGGTGAAGATTTAATTTGGTGCCAACAGCTTAGCTGGAATTAGCATTTTATAATTAGACTCAAACTGGGTCCTAAATGGTGAAGCTTTGTAAATCCAGTGAAAGACAGCAGCCATTTTCAAAGGACGGCAAAACAATTTAGCTTTTAGAAGTTTTTTCTGGTTCATCATTAAAAAGGAAAGCTCAGAAGTAAAGTCCAGGTTGGTTTGACAGGATTGAAGAGTCCAGCAGATCCCACCCGTGCAGAGCTTGCTGACAGCAGGTGGCTTTGACCTAATCTGTAAGGCTTGTTTATTCTCAGAAACCAGGTCGTCTGCGTGTCTCAGTGAACGCAGATATGCCCCGCCCCGTTCCACAGACACTCTGCTGCACCTCTCCAAAATTGTAGGTGACCTCAGACACTGCCGCAGACAGGAGGCCTCTGAATGGTCAATTCTCCATCCGCTCTACACTAAGCGTATCTCCTGTTTGGTTCCTTACCGCCTTGTTTTGTTTGTATGGCCGCCATTGTGGAAAACGACTGGTGAAGATGGCATCTGTTGGCGTCTGTTAGCCTATGTTGTCCTCTTTTGGCCTCTATTTGGCCTCTGTTGGTTCTGTTGGTTCTGTTGGCTTCTGTTGGCCTATGTTGGTTCTGTTGGCCTCTGTTGGCTTCCTATTGCCTTCTGTTGTCCTCTGTTGGTCCTGTTGGCCTATGTTGGTTCTGTTGGCCTCTGTTGGCCTCTGTTGGCTTCCTATTGCCTTCTGTTGTCCTCTGTTGGTCCTGTTGGCCTATGTTGGCCTCTGTAAGCCTCTATTGGCTTCTGTCAGCCTTTGTTGGCATCTGTTAGCCTGTGGTAGCCTTTGTTGGCCTCTCTTGGCTTCTCTTGGCCTCTATTGACCTCTGTTGGTTCTGTTGGCTGCTGTTGGCCTCTGTTGATTCTTTTGGCCTCTGTTGTATTCTAGTGGCCTCTGTTGGCTTCTCTTGGCCTCTGCTGGCCTCTATTGGCCTATGTTGGCCTTTGTTAGCCTCTGTTAGCCTCTATAGGTCAAGTTGGCCTATGTTTTCTCTGTTGGCTTCTGTTGGCCTCTATTGACCTCTGTTGGTTCTGTTGGCTGCTGTTGGCCTTTGTTGGTTCTGTTGGCTTCTGTTGGCTTCTGTTGGCCTCTGTTGATTCTTTTGGCCTCTGTTGGCTTCAGTTGGCCTCTGTTGGCTTCTGTTGGCCTCTGTTGGCCTCTGTTGACTTCTGTTGGCCTCTGTTGATTCTTTTGGCCTCTGTTGGCTTCTGTTGGCCTCTGTTGGCTTCTGTTGGCCTCTGTTGGCCTCTGTTGACTTCTGTTGGCCTCTGGTGGTTCTGTTGGCCTCTGTTGGCTTCTGTTGGCCTCTGTTGGCCTCTGTTGACTTCTGTTGGCCTCTGGTGGTTCTGTTGGCCTCTGTTGGCTTCTGTTGGCCTCTGTTGGCCTCTGTTGACTTCTGTTGGCCTCTGGTGGTTCTGTTGGCCTCTGTTGGCTTCTGTTGGCCTCTGTTGGCCTCTGTTGACTTCTGTTGGCCTCTGGTGGTTCTGTTGGCCTCTGTTGGCCTCTGTTGACTTCTGTTGGCTTCTGTTGGCCTCTGTTGGCCTCTGTTGGCCTCTGTTGACTTCTGTTGGCCTCTGGTGGTTCTGTTGGCCTCTGGTGGTTCTGTTGGCCTCTGTTGGCCTCTGTTGGCTTCTGTTGGCTTCTGTTGGCCTCTGTTGACTTCTGTTGGCCTCTGGTGGTTCTGTTGGCCTCTGTTGGCCTCTGTTGGCTTCTGTTGGCCTCTGTTGGCCTCTGTTGACTTCTGTTGGCCTCTGGTGGTTCTGTTGGCCTCTGTTGGATTCTGTTGGCCTCTGTTAGCTTGTGTTGGCTTCTGTTGGCCTCTGTTGGCCTCTGTTGACTTCTGTTGGCCTCTGGTGGTTCTGTTGGCCTCTGTTGGCTTCTGTTAGCTTCTTTTGGCCTCTGGTGGTTCTGTTGGCCTCTGTTGGCCTCTGGTGGTTCTGTTGGCCTCTGTTGGCTTCTGTTGGCCTCTGGTGGTGCTGTTGGCCTCTGTCGGCTTCTGTTGGATTCTTGTTGGCCTCTGTTGGCTTCTGTTTGCCTCTGTTGGCCTCTGTTGGCCTCTGTTGGTCTATGTTGGCCTCTGCTGGCCTTTGTAGGCCTATGTTAGTCCCTGATGACCTCTGTTGGCCTCCATTGGTCCATGTTTGCCTCTGTTGGTCTATGTTGGCCTCTGTGGGCTCGTGTTGGCCTATGTTGGCCTCTATTGGCTTCTGTTGTCCTCTGTTAGCCTCTGCTGGCCTCCGTTGGCCTTTGTTGGCCTGTTTTGTTCTCTGTTAGCCTCTTTTGGCCTATATTGGCCACTGCTGGCTTCTGTTGGCCTCTTTTGTCTTGTGTTGGCTTCTGTTGGCTTCTGTTGGTCCCGTTGGCCTATGTTGGCCTCTGTTAGCTTCTATTGGCCTCTGTTGGTTCTGTTGGCCTTTGTTGGCTTCTGTTGGCCTCTGTTAGCCTCTATTGGTCCTGTTGGGCTCTGTTGACTTCTGTTGGCCTCTGTTGGCCTCTGTTGGTCCTGTTGGCCTATGTTGGCCTCTGTTAGCCTCTATTGGTCCTGTTGGGCTCTGTTGTCTTCTGTTGGCCTCCGTTGGCCTCTGTTGTCTTTTTTTGACCTCTGTTGGCTTCTGTTGGCCTCTGCTGGCCTTTGTAGGCCTATGTCAGTCCCTGATGGCCTCTGTTGGCCTCTTTTAGCCTCTGTTGGCTTCTGTTGGCTTCTGTTAGCTTCTGTTGGCCTCCGTTTGCCTCTGTTGTCTTCTGTTGGCTTCCGTTGGCCTCTGTTGTCTTCTGTTGGCTTCTGTTGGCCTCTGTTGGTCCCTTTTTTCCTCTGTTGGCCTCTGTTGGCCTCGGTTAGCTTCTGTTAGCCTCTGTTGCCCTCAGTTGGCTTCTGTTGGCCTCTGTTAGCCTCTGTTAGCCTATGTAGGCCCATGTTGGCCCATTTTGAACTGCCAGCGACTTTTATGAAATAAACACCAGAAACACTATGAAGGCAGGAAACTAAACCAAAGGTTATTACAGCACAACTATATGCCCGAAAGTCCAGTCCCTAGTCAAGTCTAACATGTCCTAAATCCAAATTTCATGTTTCAGTTAAGCTGTGTTAAGAAGGAACCCATCTTTGATGACCAGAGCCAAATTTAAAGGTTTTATATATATATATATATATATATATATATATATATATATATATATATATATATATATATATATATATATATATATATATATATATATATATGTATATATATATATATGTATGTATGTATATGTATATGTATATGTATATGTATATGTATAGGTATAGGAGTGAGACAGACGGTGCTTAGCAATACAACTCCTGCCATGGATGCCAAGTGACAGTTGCTTGAAACCTGAGCTTTTGCAACAACCAATGAGGGACTGGATGTGGCTGTGATGGAGGAGCGCAGTGCAGAATAAGCTTTTTCCTTCCCAATGGAAAATAGAAGAAATAATGTTGAAAAGAAAGGATCCAGTTTTGTTTGAGGACATCTCCGTATCCATTACCTGCTCATCAGAAGGACTGGAATAAATGATGACTAGAAATGAGGTTAGAGATAATAGAAAAACCTACAATTAAATGGACATAATAAGTGGAAACTTGTCTCATTATTCTGGATTTACACACAGTCTAAAAAAGGAAAACCTTGATTCAGATTTAATGTCACGCAGTGACAAAATCTATTTCAGTTTATATAGAGATCTGGTTTTAATTGTATAGATTACTGCTGTTTAAACGTTTCTTTATTTCAGAGTCTAACAGGAAGCAGCAGGTCTATTTTATTTTGAAAAGACCGCCACCTTTCAGGTGGTCTAAATCACTAAAGTGACAGACGGCACTCTTCCATGAGTCTCTCCTTCGTTCATCAACCGTGCTCTGATGCCAGTAGGATGTGCCCTGTCCTGCTCGTCTATCAAAATTGTTTCTATATAAACTATGCAGGGCATGCTTCCAACCAGCAGCACGATAAACAGTTTTTATCTGCGCTGACAGATGAGGCCATTCAGCCTGTCCCGATGAGAGACACGCCAACTGGAGGAGACGTCTCATTACAGGCTCTCATGCCAACAGCTGGGTTAAAGAGAGGCTAGGGAAGATTTTCTTAACGGTTCCCAGATGTTTGATTAGGAGGTGCCGGTTCAAATCTCACTGTAACAGCGGGATCATTAACACTCATTACATTACATGGTGGTTTGGGTTTTCTTCTCTAGGAAGTTCATAAAAGGTTGGATATCTGCGCCCAGGCTTCTGTCTGAGCCTGAAAGCAGTGTGTGGTCGGTGTTCTCTGCTGGGGAAAAAAAATGACATGTCCTCACTGGCCTGCATGCCACATTTACCTAAAACACTTTTACATAAACAACTGCATTAACCTTTTTGGTTCTTGAAGGTTTTAAGTGGCAAAGCAATTTACCCCATTTACAGTACATTTTTGTTGTCTTTTCTCAATTCTCTGTTTGGCAAGAATCTCCTGGTCAAGATAAAAAAAAGCAGCACAAAGAAATTAGACAATAAAACCAAAATTTAGCAATTAGAAGTATTTGACTTTTTTTTAACTAGATAATGACATTAAAAACTCCAAACCCAAAAGTTTCCCTAATCCGTTCCAACGGGGAACCTCTGACTAACAAGCTGATCCTTTCTATCTGCTGCTCTAAGCCATAACTAAATAAACGTAAAATATGATGCACAAACCTCCATCTTTTTATTACAGTCATCCAACCAGAAGCAAAGGGATTTATACCTTGCAGAAGTCATTCAAATACCTCACTGTCTTACTCTGAAGGGATAGAAGATGAAATGACAAGGACTTGAGCAGAGTTCATTTTGATTTGCTGCTCCATAAATACTCTGAGCTTTCAGTTGGTTATGACTGAAACAACCTGAACTTCTGTAAAGTGGACTGTGTCTAAGATAAGGGGAGGAGCTTCATCCTCTGAGTCAGAGTCCCAGCTCTTCAGGTCCAGCATTCAGGTCCAGCATCCAGGTCCAGCATCCAGGTCCAGCATTCAGGTCCAGCATTCAGGTCCAGCATTCAGGTCCATCATTCAGGTCCAGCATTCAGGTCCATCATTCAGGTCCAGCATTCAGGTCCAGCATTCAGGTCCAGCATTCAGGTCCATCATTCAGGTCCAGCATTCAGGTCCAGCATTCAGGTCCAGTCTTGAAGCTTGGGATCCATTAGAGCGATTTAGAGGCGAGAGTCGGACAGGAAGCAGGTAAAGTGCATCAGGAAAAGCTTGGAATGTTTCCAGGGAGGTAACCTTGGTGAGATGGACATGCTGGTTAGCTAGAAGCTGCAGGAAAGCCACCCACGCCATGAGGGTTATTCCCCAATAGAAAATGGCTGACAGTCAGCTCCTCTTATACTGCAGCTGATGATGAGAAGGACACCCAGCCTGGCTTAGCTCTCCCCTCCAGTGTTCAGCTAAAGCAATGCCACAGCATCCTAATTCTGGCACTATCAGGGTTCCTGTAGAGGGAACTGTCTTCATTTACATCCTTTTCTAATCCCTGCATCCATTTCTGGTAATTAGAGAAGAATGATGAAGGATTTCCTCCAAACCAAAGAGGCCGAATGCTGCTTTCATCACAAAGGAATCCTGCCATCCTGCTGCTTCTGGCATAGCATTTGTTATTTTGCTCCATTTGATAGTTAATATAACCTTATATTTAACAATAACATGTTAGCATAACGATATCATGCAGATACTAGAGCTTCACTGTAGGGATGCTGGGATCACTGGTTTGCTGTTAGGAGGGAAGTGACAGCTAGTTTAGCTGCAGCTCCACCAGCCTCACCTCCACCATCATTGTTCTGTAAAGCTGAGGACTTTCCATCCATGGAGTGTTTGTTTCTGAGCTGGCCTCATTTAATGCCTGAATAAATACACATCCTCTGCGCTAAGAAAACCAACACAACCAGAACCCCACGCTCTGTCCATGATTATTTTTCAAGGTTCAGGTTTCTGCAAATCTTTTCCCTTTAATTGATTTTCTACATAAATATTTGTCAAAAAATGCTAAAGATTTTCCCACTGACAGAAAGAATTGTTTTGCTGATTTATGTCTAACTTTATGTCTTCTTTAATGGTGGCGACCTCAGAATATTCTGCATGACTTTAATCCAGAACACCGGCAGAGTTGCTGTCTCTACAATGTTTCTCAGGTTGCTGTCGATTGCAATCTGCAGCAGTTGATCGTCTTCTTGGAGAAAGCAGCTGCAGAACTAACAACATTTAAAATAAGTTATTATGCAAATGCTGTAAATGAGAGAAAAGTAATACAGCTGAATAAAGACAAAACAAACTATTCCAAAGAGTAAAAGAAAGAAATGAAACCAAGGCGATTATACTAAAGATTAAATGTTTCCAATAAATTAAATTATCAAGGATATGGAACAGAAGTTGGAATGGAAATTTAACACATCATGTTTAGAAGCGACAGTCAAAGGCTTTACTAACATAAACAATTTTAATTTGGATTATCAGAGCATATGAACTAAAAGCTGCTTTTCCATGTTTGGTTCTGATTCAGTTTAAATTCAGTTTATTTCTATAGCTCCAATTCACATCATGTCATCTCAGGTCACTTTATAGATCCAGATCAACCAGATCATCCAGTCAGATTGATTCAAAGTTTTCTATCTAAGGAAAACCAGCTGATTGCATCGACTCATTGACTCTTCAGCAATCCCTCACACTAAGCATGCTTGTAGCGACAGTGGAGAGGAAAAACTCCCTTTGAACAGGAAGAAACCTCCAGCAGAACCAGGCTCAGTGTGAGCGGCCATCTGCTGAGGCCCACTGGGGTTCAAGGAGACAGAAGCAGACATAGAAAAAGAAGCATAGATACAAAAGGCAACTGGCAACCAGCTCCACAGGCGGCCCCGTCCAGGAAACACACAGCCAGGCAGACGAGCTCCGAGCCAGCTCCCATGTCAGAGGATGAAGAGAGCACATCCAGTTAGTCACAGTCAGAGAAACAGGACTACACTGGAAAACAGGCCAAGCTCCAACATCTAGAAACAAAGGTGTTGATGGCAGCAGCACAGCTGATGTTTCTCTCCAGGATGGAGTCACAGCCAAACAGGAACAGACCAGATGAAGCTACTATGAGAAAAAGCAGAGAGAGCAGAACGTTAGAGATTGAACTAACAGATTCTGCAGAGTGGGAGAATAGAGATAGAATGAAGCAGAATGATGAAAAAGGGGTCCCTATGTCCTCCAGCAGTCTAAGCCTATAGCAGCAGAACTATAGAGATAGATCAGGATAACCTGAGCCACTCTAACTAGAAGCTTTATCAAAAAGGAAAGTTTTAAGCCTTGCCTTAAAAGTAGACAGGGTGTCTGCCTCACGGACTAAAACTGGTAGTTGGTTCCACAGGAGAGGAGCCTGAGAACTAAAAGATCTGCCTCCCATTCTACTTTTAGAAATTCTAGGAACCACTAGTAAACCTGCAGATTGAGAGCGAAGTGCTCTGTTAGGAACATCAGGAACAATCAGATCTCTGATATCAGATGGAGCTTGGCCATTTAAGGCTTTATATGTGAGAAGGAGGATTTTAAATTCTATTCTGGATTTAACAGGAAGCCAATGAAGAGAAGCCAGGATAGGAGAGATATGATCTCTCTTTTTCATTTTCATCAGAACTCTGGCTGCAGCATTTTGGATCAGCTGAAGGGGGTGGGTGGGTAGGGGATCTGTTGTTTTTTTTTTAATAATCCTAATTCTTCAGCATTCATGTTTTCATTGTGGTTCAAATTCAGAGAAGTTGAATTTTGAAAGAACATTTTTCCATAAACCTGTTTTTGTTGTTCTATTCAGTAACCCGTCCATGCAGTGATGTTTAATTTTAATTAGGAACATCCTCATTAAAAATCTTCACAGCCTAAAGTCCTCCAGATGCTTCTTAGAAAAAGATTTTAATGAGCTCATTAGTTTTGCATTATTTGGCTTTAACGCAGATATCCTGACAGACACACTGATAGACATTATCCTGGTGTCCAAATACACACTGCTGGAATTACCTGAACAAAAATACTAATACTTCCCAGCATAGAGCTCCAGATTATTAGAAGTCTGTAGACTTTAAAAGGTTCAACCGACAGCAGGAACAAAGAGAAACTTGTGATCAAAGTTTGCATGGAGTCAGAATGATGATGATGATGATGATGATGATGATGATGATGATGATGATGATGATGATGATGATTTCATCCCTTCGTCTGATGCCTCCTTTCTGAAGCTGAAATCTTCTAGGAAACAGTCTTCAAAACAAAAAATGTTTTCCTCTAAATTATATGAGAGATCCAGATCAAATGCAGTGTGTGAAGCTGACGGCCATGTTGCTCAGGCCGTTCACATCATGCGGCCATTGAAACTCTGGGAGGCCTGGTTTTTATCCGTCTTCCTTGCCTTGTTGCAGACTTTATCAGTTCAAGACGTTCTCTAGCTTGATGTATTTACTTAGGCTCAAAGAATCTTTTAGCTTCATTAAGGGTAATTATCTCCCCATAGCCACCCCCGCAGTGGCCATTAAATGTGGGCAGATGCTGTGATGCTGCCAGGATTTGCAGCTACAGAAGTAATTAAGAAGCTGTGTTTGTCTGTCTTGGTTTCGCCCACAGTTGTTTTCACTGGTTTTACAGAAGCACAGCAGTGAAAACAACATAGAAAGAAACATTGTGGAATGATTTTTTTATTTTCATTTTTTGTAATTTAGGTGTTCCTTTAAAATGTTCATTCCTTTATACCAAGCTGAAGTTTTTTTGTCTTATTTCCTTAAAGGTTCAGTCACATACATTTTATGTTCCTTAACATATTTTATGAATGAAACACTGTGGACTTAAAGTTGAACCTGGTTTTATCCTGCAGCTAAAATAACAGCTGTTATCCTGAACTAACGAAACAGGAAGATGCTTAGGACTCCTTTGGAACACGCTGAACTCCAGGTTAGACATGAAACACATTATCTTTATTAAACAGATGAGCTTCCAGCTGACAAAGCTAAACATCGCTGCTACAAATCCACACAAACGTTACTCAGAGTCCACTAAAGATCCAATAGACTAGACTTAAAGGGCCTTGTTCGAGTTCATGGGCGCATCCTTAGAAGGCCGGATTCGAAGGCCGATGACATCATAGCGCGGCGCCGAGGTCTGGTCGGATTCCAAGAATCCTTGTTATGCGGCCTTAAAATGCGTCCTTCTTTTAGCCCGATTTGAAGGACGGGTCCGATGTATCCTTGCTATCCTTGGTTTACCCAGGATGCATTGCGAGACCAAGCAAGCCGTGATCAGAGGAAAGGTTACTTGGCGCCAAACAGTGGTGAATACTGGAAGTTCAGTTTAATATAATCCAGTCTGTGAATATTTCCGTCTGAAACTACTCCTGGACTTCCAGACTGACCTTTGACCTTTAGGCTTTGGCCTAATGACCAATATTACGCATGCACACCGACGTAATCCTGGTCCCATGACATTAAAATGTTAAATATACACTGAAAGGACGCAGGATGCTGTTATTTATCTAAACATTTTGTTAATAACCAAAGCGAGTTACTGGTTCATAAATAAATAAAAAAAATGACTATATATCTTTAAGCTCTTTAAGCTCCACCAGTCTGGTTCAGTTTAATGCATAAAGAATTAAACTCCATCACGGATCAGTAACTGGAATCATTTCTGAAGGATGCAAGGCTTCGGTGTTGTGGAAGTGAAATAGAGGCAGAGGAGGTTTGGTTTTTGTGGGCAGACCTTGATTAGTGGGAAAATGCCGTTCTTCCCCTTGGCTGCCCCCGGAGCGCTCCCCCTTTCCACAGCAGAGACCTGATGCTCATGCATGACGTTGGCAGAGAACCGATCGACCACCGAGAGCAGGCAAGGCATGCCAAGGGTCCCGCCCAAGGACACCACCGCTTAGATGGATGAAGAGTTGGCCTAAAGCGGTTCCTTAGCCCCGCCCTCTGTGTTCACATGGACTCTTTGGTTTATGTCCTGGAACATGAATCAAACTCCTGTGATGATGAAACTAAGGTGTGAGTTAGAAGGAGTCATTTTCTCCCTGATCCTCAGCTATGGCCTCGCTGATTCCTCCTCTTTAGACACCCAGCTTGTCCTCTGAAGCGTTTCAGTGTTTTTCCCTCCCCTGTTCTCTCTCTCTTTTCTTGCACACTCTCTGTTCTCTTTTCTTTCTGGCATCTTGCTGTTTCCATCACATGAAGCGCCAATCAAAAAGAGCTTAGGCTGTTTAATCTCAGACTATAGTCTGCTCCCTGCTTTGCTGCTGTCCCTCCTTTTCTTTGGGTTTCTTATTTACCTGCTCTTTGCTCATCTTCTGGATCTTAACATCTTTATCTTTTGCACATAGTTTTCACAGACGTAAATATTGGAGCCTTTATGATCCAAATAGATGAGGTATTAGTTTATAAAGCTGTGAAAGTTCTCCTGAGGATACGATAAACTTGATGAGGCAAAGAAAGAATTTTGGAGGCTTGGTGAAACCAGATCAGCCATGAGGTCTGTGGTTGCCAATAAAAACAGTTCCTCAGGGGTTCCTGCACTCCCATTTCTATCACTATTCATGTTTCAGACTCTCTGACTTGGATTTGCTGCTGCACTCTTGGGCAGGAGCTCATACGTCTAAGCTTAGTCTGGATTTCACGCTTTCACCAGGTTGTTTCTAGTGTAATGATTCACTTTTATTCATTTATTACTTATTTTTATGACTGAATTTATCTTGGATTAAATGACACACAAGCAGACCTAAAAATGAAGGGAAGGAATTGTTTAGGAAGGCTAAAGACGTCGTATGGAGTGAACTTTGTTCCATTATGCTTCGTCAATAATTGTGAAAAAATGCATTTTGTAAATTGAAATTTAGAAGCAATGGAATCCATAAATGGAACTTAAAAAAGGTTTTAATTCAAAAAAAGGTTTTGTGAGTAACTTTTCTCGGCTTTCATTTCTTTTTTTTGCGAGTTAATTTTTTTTGAGATGTCTTTATACATTTTTTTTTTATTATTCCTTTTTTGATATCGAGTATAATGAATTATATAGTTTCCAAACTCTAAACAGTTAACATCCAACAGAACAATAGAAATGCTGCTAACATCCAGCAGACCCAATAGAAATGCTGCTAACATCCAGCAGACCCAATAGAAATGCTGCTAACATCCAGCAGCCAATAGAAATGCTGCTAACATCCAGCAGACCCAATAGAAATGCTGCTAACATCCAGCAGACCCAATAGAAATGCTGCTAACATCCAGCAGACCCAATAGAAATGCTGCTAACATCCAGCAGACCCAATAGAAATGCTGCTAACATCCAGCAGACCCAATAGAAATGCTGCTAACATCCAGCAGACCCAATAGAAATGCTGCTAACATCCAGCAGACCCAATAGAAATGCTGCTAACATCCAGCAGACCCAATAGAAATGCTGCTAACATCCAGCAGCAAATAGAAATGCTGCTAACATCCAGCGGCCAATAGAAATGCTGCTAACATCCAGCAGCCAATAGAAATGCTGCTAACATCCAGCAGACCCAATAGAAATGCTGCTAACATCCAGCAGACCCAATAGAAATGCTGCTAACATCCAGCAGACCCAATAGAAATGCTGCTAACATCCAGCAGCAAATAGAAATGCTGCTAACATCCAGCAGACCCAATAGAAATGCTGCTAACATCCAGCAGCCAATAGAAATGCTGCTAACATCCAGCAGCCAATAGAAATGCTGCTAACATCCAGCAGACCCAATAGAAATGCTGCTAACATCCAGCAGCCAATAGAAATGCTGCTAACATCCAGCAGACCCAATAGAAATGCTGCTAACATCCAGCAGACCCAATAGAAATGCTGCTAACATCCAGCAGCCAATAGAAATGCTGCTAACATCCAGCAGCCAATAGAAATGCTGCTAACATCCAGCAGACCAATAGAAATGCTGCTAACATCCAGCAGACCAATAGAAATGCTGCTAACATCCAGCAGCCAATAGAAATGCTGCTAACATCCAGCAGCCAATAGAAATGCTGCTAACATCCAGCAGACCCAATAGAAATGCTGCTAACATCCAGCAGACCCAATAGAAATGCTGCTAACATCCAGCAGACCCAATAGAAATGCTGCTAACATCCAGCAGACCCAATAGAAATGCTGCTAACATCCAGCAGACCCAATAGAAATGCTGCTAACATCCAGCAGACCCAATAGAAATGCTGCTAACATCCAGCAGACCCAATAGAAATGCTGCTAACATCCAGCAGCCAATAGAAATGCTGCTAACATCCAGCAGCCAATAGAAATGCTGCTAACATCCAGCAGACCCAATAGAAATGCTGCTAACATCCAGCAGCCAATAGAAATGCTGCTAACATCCAGCAGACCCAATAGAAATGCTGCTAACATCCAGCAGACCCAATAGAAATGCTGCTAACATCCAGCAGACCCAATAGAAATGCTGCTAACATCCAGCAGCAAATAGAAATGCTGCTAACATCCAGTGGCCAATAGAAATGCTGCTAACATCCAGCAGCCAATAGAAATGCTGCTAACATCCAGCAGACCCAATAGAAATGCTGCTAACATCCAGCAGCCAATAGAAATGCTGCTAACATCCAGCAGCCAATAGAAATGCTGCTAACATCCAGCAGCCAATAGAAATGCTGCTAACATCCAGCAGACCCAATAGAAATGCTGCTAACATCCAGCAGCCAATAGAAATGCTGCTAACATCCAGCAGACCCAATAGAAATGCTGCTAACATCCAGCAGCCAATAGAAATGCTGCTAACATCCAGCAGACCCAATAGAAATGCTGCTAACATCCAGCAGACCCAATAGAAATGCTGCTAACATCCAGCAGCCAATAGAAATGCTGCTAACATCCAGCAGCCAATAGAAATGCATCTTCTGTCCTCAGTCCAGAGGAAGCCCCGCCCTCAGAGGTGAAGAAAATGTGATCTGGAAAATGCAGTTCAAAAGGAGCGCAATTAGTAAAAGTTAGCCTGATGAAAATTTTTTTTTAATATGAAAATAATAAATTATTCACAATTTTCTGAAAAAATACTATTAAAAGAATAAAACAATAAAATGAAAAATATTGATATAAAAAAAAAATCTGGAAAAAGCAAAGGTACCTTCAAGACTTTTTTTTTTTATTGAAGCTTTTTTTTAAATATTATTCGTGGATTTCATTTTTTAATGTGCTTTGTTTTATTTTTTTCCTTCTAACAGTAAAGGAAAAATAAAAGCCTCCACATGTTCAGATTATTTTTTCCAGTCCCATCTGCCTAAATTTTCTTTAAAAATTAATTCCATACATTCATTTTTTAAAGTGTAAAACTTGAACAGTTATTTACTGTAATGTTATTAACTGACTGTCTGTTTCACTGAATGCAGATATCGATGAATGCGAGGAGAACAACGGAGGCTGCGATCATTCCTGCAGAAACACGGTGGGTTCGTTTGAGTGCAGCTGCCAGAAAGGATACAAGCTTCTCACTGACGAGCGGACATGCAAAGGTCAGTAGATGTTAGGAGCCGTCTGCTTCTTTGTTTTCCTTACAAGACATTTGGATCTATTTGAGTTTTGCTGTTGATTTTCTACTGTTGTGTTTTTCATTTTTAGTGGTTTGATTGAAAAATCAGCTTACTGTGGCCATAAATACACTTCATGCACTTTGCTGCAGATATTGTCTTCATTACATGGTTGGAAGTAATCAGACCAGTTACTGCATCAGTAGGGGTAGGTCAGACAAGTTGCTCCTTCACCATCACCAAAGGCAAATTCCTGCTTACATGTCGCAGCAAGCGAGGCAGAAGATCAGACAAACACTAAATGATTTCTCCAAACCGTAAAACCCTAAGGTTGCTCGATCCTCCACCCAAAACAAACTATGGAACAAACAGGCGCGGATGCGCCAGATTAAGTGGCCAACACCATAAGGGCTTTTGAAGTATGTGGTGTTGAGTGGTTCCAGCCACATCATAGTCTCCCTCTCATATGGCTTTAGTGGTGTTGCTGTTGACATGTTGCCGATGCACCAGACGGCAACAAGCTGCCAGTTTCCCTCTGCAGACATCTGCATCCACAGCTACGATTATTCAACATCCGCTGCAGATAAGCTTTACTGGCAAAATGAACAAACTGGAGGCTATTTGTAGGAAATGTGTAAAAAACAAAGCTTGAATAGTTCATCTAAACTGGTTCCAGCAGCGGATTGTCAGATAAAAAGCTGCTTTAGATTTCATTTCCAGGATGTTTTTTGGGGCGAGTGGTTCCCTGCTGGTCACAGCAAGGGCATGGCATCCTGGGAAAGGTTCCTGGTTTGATTCCCACAGAATGCCTCTCAAGGTCCCTGAACAGCACCCTTAGCACCAGGATGCTACTGGGGCTTTGCACGGTGACAACCCTCTTCTAAGAGGACACATTTCAGGGAAACAGTTGCCTTGACAACAAAGATGATTATTTAACTGATTTCCAGAGTTTAAGTCTGGGAACAATGATAGCCACTCCCCTATTTTCCAGGACTTTCTCTGAAACCAAGCTTTGGTGGAGCGTGCGATTCGCTTTGATGTTGTTGAGTTTTATGGTTGGGAGTTGATCACCCATTTGCACGTCCTCCTGGTGTTGCTGTCATCATGGGTGAGATCCTGGATCTTCTGGCTGTGGTTCTGCTTCGCTGATCTGATGGAAAGGTTCCAGTTGGCTCTCACTGTTCTCAGAGCCTCTCTGTCACCAGACATGAAAGCTGAGTTTGGTACTTTTAGCGATTTCCGAACCTCTCCATTCACCCAGGGCCATTGGTTGGCCCGGGCGCTGATGTTCTATGAGATGCATTTGTTGATGTAGGCTGACATGGTCATGGCATACTCATTTATGTTTATCTTGTTGTCATATGCTGCTGCAGCTTTAAACATGTTCCAGTCAGAGCATTCAGAACAGTCCTGGAGTTTCTCCATGGCCCCCTCAGACCACACTCTGACCTGCTGCACTGTTCCTGGCTTTAAGCTATAAGGAGAGGCCAAATTCCACGTGGGATGTTTCCTGGAAGCTAGCCTGCAGTCAAAACCCCGGTATTATAGTGCCTGATATCCCCTGGAAGGTGTCTGAAAGTAGCTTTCCGCCTTCCTGCTGTTAAAGTCAGGGACTGCAGTGTATAATCGTGCCAGGCCGCTGAGTTGGGTGAAAAAGAACGGAGAGTCCTTCTACTTGCTGTTTGCGTTCCCCTTTTGAGGACTGGGCCGCAGATCATTGAAACGGTTGTCTGCGAGGGGGCGGTCTCGTTCGATAGCCGTAAGTAACTTCCTCAAATTAAAAGCCCATGAGATTCCTCTGCTGTTGAATCAGACTGATCTAAGATTCTTTTGAGATCGACCCGGTTTGGACGGACTTGTGTGGAGCTGGAACCCCAAGCTGCCCTTTCTCCTCCTTCACCCAGACTGCAGATAAATAGTTCTTTGATTGATAATTAATAGCTCTGATAGCCTAAGCCACTAAATTGGTGAGAAGAACTGGATTTTAAAGCCGATCCAGGAGCCACCCGGAGGTGAAAGGTAAAGTTACTCAACTAAGAACACCAAATTGATCTTACCTCTGATTGTGAATAAGTTAAATAATTAACTACAACTCCAGTTCTAGTTAAACATGCATTCATAATATATATATATATTATCCCACAACACTGAGTATCCACAAAATTCATCTTTAATATAAGGCTTTCATTTTCTGCTATGTCACTCGATTTAACGCAGATGTGCTGAACCTTAAACCCACCGAACAGCTAGAGCTTAAATTCACATCATGTCATCTCAGGTCACTTTATAGATCCAGATCAACCAGATCATCCAGTCAGATTGATTCAAAGTTTTCTATCTAAGGAAAACCAGCTGATTGCATCGACTCATTGACTCTTCAGCAATCCCTCACACTAAGCATGCTTGTAGTGACAGTGGAGAGGAAAAACTCCCTTTGAACAGGAAGAAACCTCCAGCAGAACCAGGCTCAGTGTGAGCGGCCATCTGCTGAGGCCCACTGGGGTTCAAGGAGACAGAAGCAGACATAGAAAAAGAAGCATAGATACAAAAGGCACATCCAGTTAGTCACAGTCAGAGAAACAGGACTACACTGGAAAACAGGCCAAGCTCCAACATCTAGAAACAAAGGTGTTGATGGCAGCAGCACAGCTGATATTTCTCTCCAGGATGGAGTCACAGCCAAACAGGAACAGACCAGATGAAGCTACTATGAGAAAAAGCAGAGAGAGCAGAACGTTAGAGATTGAACTAACAGATTCTGCAGAGTGGGAGAATAGAGATAGAATGAAGCAGAATGATGAAAAAGGAGTCCCTATGTCCTCCAGCAGTCTAAGCCTATAGCAGCAGAACTATAGAGATAGAATGAAGCAGAATGATGAAAAAGGGGTCCCTATGTCCTCCAGCAGTCTAAGCCTATAGCAGCAGAACTAAAATAACTAAAAGATCTGCCTCCCATTCTACTTTTAGAAATTCTAGGAACCACTAGTAAACCTGCAGATTGAGAGCGAAGTGCTCTGTTAGGAACATAAGGAACAATCAGATCTCTGATATCAGATGGAGCTTGGCCATTTAAGGCTTTATATGTGAGAAGGAGGATTTTAAATTCTATTCTGGATTTAACAGGAAGCCAATGAAGAGAAGCCAGGATAGGAGAGATATGATCTCTCTTTTTCATTTTCATCAGAACTCTTTATTCTGGAGAAAAAAAACGAGACCTTTTGGCAGAATTTGATGATGATAAAAATTCTAAAAGTAACATCCAGTTGGCAACAAAAGAGCTTAAACAGAAAAAGTAGAGGCTGCAGCAATGACCCCTTCAGAGTCCATCAGCCTGAAACGCTGAGGTAGATCCTGAAGATAGATGTGCAGAACCCTGCAGAGTGAAATCAACTGTTTAATGATGAAATGTAAGATTAGTCGCTGCTGCTGTTTAGGTGTTTTTTCTCCCAGCTGTGAATCAGTGTAGTGGTTGTGTTCACCTTCAGATCCATCTGTACTGCTGATCCTGTTTATTATTTCTGGATTTGTAGAAGTCTTTGGAATGAAAGCTATACTTTCTTTTAGGGCGGCCGTCTGGATGTTAGCAGCTACTGTGCTGCTGAGACTCGCTCCGACCGCATGGGCGAACTTTCCGATGTCCTCTCAGGGAGATTTTCCCAACTGTTTACTGAAATAACATCCTGCATTCAGACCAACTTCCTCTAAGTTACAAACTTCATTAGAAAGTCTTTGATTAGCACTTTATCCCAGGGAGGTTTTATCAGAATGAGTTTTCACCAATTTGCTGAATGGACTGAGGACATTTTATCACATATTTCTCCCTGTTCTCATTCTTAGAGAATTATAATGACTTTTATTTCAGAGAACGATCATTCATTATTTCATTGGATCCGCTCAGTTCTTCCTCTTCCAAACAGATTTGATTGAGGATGTGGCGTCTCTAAGACGAGTTTCGACCCATCGAATATTTTCCATCTTTTTGCTGTTTCTGTTGTTTTTGAGTACTTCTGTTATCTGAAGGAGGAAATTCACCACATGAGACCAACTAACTGCCCTCTGGTCTGCCCTCCCTCTAATAAAGGAGGTTTCTACCATTATTGCTGCTCTATGGGTTATTGTTTTGAACTCCTTCCTTCAAACAGGCCATTGAGAGGCCTCTTCTTAAAAACCCTCATCTTTAATTTTATATAAATTCAGAAAGATTTCTCTGTTGTTTTTTCTTGATATCTGTGTCTGTAGATACTAACCAGCCTGTGGTCCTGCTTTTATTGACTGCTTTCTTTATTTCTGAAACCATGAATGAAAAATGGTGTTTCAACTTTTGCAGACTGCATAACTGCCATTAAACAGTAACTTAGTGAAGTTAACTGTTTTTAAACGTCCAACAGACTGAATGTGTTTTATGTAGCAATATAACAACAGACACCAGTTATCTGCTTTTTTAAAATTAAGAAAAAATAAATTTGAGGGTTATAATTTTACCAGGAGTTTAACTTTGATAAACGAGAAAAACTTTTGTCTCTCTGGTCTACTTAGATAGTTCATTTTTGCGATCATTAGTTCTAGAGTTCATTATTGTAAAGAGCTTTGTCTATTAGAGCTTATTGTTCAGAATGCATGATTAAACCAAAGCTTCTAGATGTGAACATCTATCCCCTGTCCTACTATGCCTCCATTGACTCCTCTTAATTCAGAATTGGTTTAAAAATCTAGATTTCCATCTTTAAAGTGTTTAACAGACTTTTGCTACCTCATCTATCTGATCTTCTAAGCCCTACTGTACATGGAAGAACTCTGTGTCGGCTTAGGTTGTGGTTTGAGGACCCAAATGCAGAGATGAGTACTTGCCGTTTAATGAATGATCTCAGTTAACAAAGGAAGGAATCCAAAATCCAACTTAAAATGTTACACAAATCAGAACCATGGAGACATCAGGGGAAAACAAGGACGAGGAACCAGCACTGAGGAACTGCAGAGTCTGGCTCTGCTCGAATTCATGGGCTGCGTCCTCCAAGGACGCCGTCTACCTAGACTGGATCCTCCAAGGACGCGGTCTACCTAGACTGGTTGTGTGGTGGTTTTCAATGGTCAAAAAATCAGGACACCTTCAGTCGATCATCTGCTTGCCCCAGGACGGGAGAAGAAGCGTTTATTTTATAGATCAAATTCACATGCTGTCCTCAGTACACGTAACACAGCGCTGAACATTTCAACAGAACACATCTAGCTTTTTCTCAACTCCTCATTCAAATCTGGGCGTTTATATAGTTTCAACATTGCACTGTGTGGATGTGTGTGCACGACTGGACGCTCTGATAACATTTCCTGGAAGTTCTTGGCTTGTGACCGGATTGCGTGCGAGTGGGCCTTTGAGTGGGCCTAATGATTTTGTTTTTCAAGACTTATACTCGGCTTATCGCCTGTGAACACATTGTTCCTGCCATTGTTATTGCCAAAATGTGTACGTGGCTCCCAGACTGCTTGCTCTGTGTTCTCAATTATTGTGAGCTTAAGGTCAAGATGACCTGAGGCAACACAATTCGCTTCTACATTCCCTCCTGTAGTTCATTGAAAATGAAGTACTAATGAGAATTTGCATCGTGATGGTAATATCACGCAACTAAGTGCACTTACGTGTATGTGAAGTTTAAATGAAACGGTATCTAAGTGTTACCGACGCAGCCCAGTATGGATGCAAGTTGAGAAAAACAAATTAAATGAAAATTAAAGTGTCATGAATAATAACAAAACTAAAGTGAATAACAAAACAAAGTGAATATTACTGAACCTTCAAAGAAAGATCATCATTTTCCACATGGCCATGATTCGATTAGTATGGGATCGAAAACCCCTTTTTCGTCCTGTGGGCATCTTTCTCTTTCATTTCAAACTCATGTAAGAGGAAACTATCCCATCGACCCATGCTTCCCCCAAACATCCATCCTTCCTCCGGCGTCGGCCGTAGCACAAATCGCATCTTGACCATGCTACTCATGATGATCTATGAAACCAACACTGTTTGAACCATTCAACCCAATCTTGATATTACTTAATATGTGAAGGATAACTATTCAAAACATTTCAAATAACTTGAACTTAGTTATAGTGTATTGTAGTATATAAGGCTAGGTAAATGAAAGAAAGGAAAAATTAAGTAGGTCAGTCAGTCAGTAGTCTGAGTCCCCAGTCCTCTAAACAGTCTGCTATGGATGGTTCACAATGTGAAATAATAAAACAGTAATACAGGTTATAATGCAAAGCAATGGCATGTTACAATCATCAGGTTTATATTTACAGAATACAATAATAATCGATACTTGTGTGGTCTTCTTTCCTGTTGAAAAAAATCAAAAATATAGTTCTTTCACTTCAGGGGTCTGTCCTTGGCTTTTAAAGGCATGAACACAGGATCACAGGTTCCCGCCTTTAGTATCTTGCAGGCAGAAGTCGAAGGTTTGCAGTCTTATGCCTGGAGTCACCGGTCTTTACAATCCATCCCCTCAAAATGAGTAAGACAGAAAAACCACAATTAGTGTTCTTATCAGCAAATATCAACTAATCATAGACAATAATATTCATATTATTCCAATCCTATTGTTGTACGTAGTGTCTGACTTATCTAATTCAATTGGAGAAGGATCCCATTCCCTCCTGTGATGCTTTCATCACATCTGATCCTGTCGGTCGTCCATCTCCTGGTGGCTCCTTGGTGTTGCATTCTTTCGACGTGCAGCTAGAGTGCGCTGGTCCTCTTGTCCTTTCATTATTCTTTGATGTACCTCCCTTAATATTTGAGTTCAGTCAGTCTGCTCCTTGGTTGTCGTGGCCCCCTGGGCCTCGCATATCGTTCATGTGTCCATGGCTTATGTGGATCCAGAGTGAGGGCAGTCCTTGTCCCAGTATCCTTAAATCTCACTATCAGATGTGATCCTGAGAGGAAAGAAAAACTGACCAGTATCTTGAAACGAAATCTAGAGATGTAACACATCCTGTTTTTCACGAGACCAGTTTCTGTAATTAATGTTCAAATTGATTAAGAGAACTTTTAATTGTTGCAGTAAAGTCCCATTGTCTCTTGGTGTATCTTCTCTCTTATCTGCAATTATTAATATTTCCAAAAAATCCTCCAATAATCTGTAAAATTTAAATCTCAGAGAATTAACCTTTCTGATAATAATGAAATAAATCATGTAACACGATTGTAGGACTTCAGATTGGACCTCCGGCCAAAACAACAAATAAAATAGTCTATCTTTTTTAGGAATCATCTTACCTGTGTAAAGAAACATGAAATAAATTACAATCATCTTACCTTCCTAAGATAACAAAAACAGGAGAAAACTTTACTCAAAGAAAATGGCAGTCCAATCCTACTGTGCAATCGGTGTTACAGCTTAAAATCGCTCCACAATCATTTCAGGAATCTTGTAATTTAAATACTTGTTAACACAGCTAAGTGTGAGATGAATACAATGAAACTTCATCACCTTTTCTATTCCTCTGTAAGGTCCTTCTCATCACAGAGTTCCTGGGTCCTTTTCCTCGTAATGCATCAATCCCCAATTATATGTTAATGACACAAGGAAAGAAAACAAAAAACATGAGTAAATAACAGTTTGAATTTACAATGCGACCCTTAAACAGGTTCCTCTTACATGGGAATTAGATTATGAAAGAAAAGACAAGAAATAATATAGTCAAACCGCTCTCAGCTCTCAGGCGTTCTTTTCAGGCTCCATAGCGTACCGAGGCTCAGCCATTTTGTCAAGGTGGAGGCATCATCTGGGGGCAATTTGGTGATCTTTGCCCTAAAAAATGTAAACACTGAAAATATTTTCTCTTATTATCTTAGCCGTCTGTTCCAATTTTATTAACCAGGGTTTTCATGCACAAGAGTAGTAAAAGTAAGCTCCAAGGGTTAGGGTTAACCCTAAACCTAACCCTTCTGAGGACGCAGCCCATGAATTCAAACAGAGCATATTTGTGGAACACTGAACAAAGGGAGGACTAACGAGCTGATTGGGAACAGGTGTGAACAGAGGCTTCTAGGAAAAGAGCTAAGGAAAAGGAAACCAACACAAGAGGGCAACAAAGAAAAGCCTAAGAACTAAAATACATCCAAAAACACAACTAAATGGGAATTAAACCAATAAATCTAGAAAACAAAGAAAAACATGAATCAACATGAAACTGAAAACTCAAAGAAAACTTAAACACAAAACCAAGACCATAACACTCTGAGGTCATCAAGTTAGCGTTTTTAGACGTCCCAGAAGCACGGGGTGAACGAGTCTTTTCACTGGACTCTGACTTGACGAGTCTTTATGGAAGGACATTTCCTGTTGTTGATCTTGTGTCATTCGTTTATGGTGTAACATTTACTGTAACATTCTTCAATCAATCAATAAATCGATTGTGAATGATGCGCAGTAGTAGCTCAGAATAGTGAGAGGAGAATGGACACAGTTCTTACTATTTTACTGCGAATGTTAGTCTGAGCAGTGAAACAGATTCTAAAGGTTGTGGTTTTAGAGATCTTAATGAATGCTGTTCGTTTTTATAACTTCCTCAGACACTGATGAGTGCTCCTTTGAGAGGACCTGTGACCACACTTGCATTAACTACCCCGGCAGCTTTGAGTGTTTGTGCAACAAGGGATACATCCTCTATGGTCTCACCCACTGTGGAGGTGAGTCAGTGCAGAAATCTGCACTTCTTTCATGCATAAGCCTTAAAATCTGTTTCTCTTTGGTATTTCTTTCTACCCAGCAGGCTCTGTGTGTTTGTTTTCTTGTTTAAACTGTAGATATTGATGAGTGCAGCATCAACAATGGCAGCTGTGAGTACGGCTGCATAAACACACAGGGTAGCTATGAGTGTGTTTGTCCACCTGGGCAGAAACTCCACTGGAACAAGAGAGACTGCATCGGTAAGGGTCCGGGTCCCACTGGTCCGTGGGTCTGCCTCTCCAGTGTGACCTTAGCAGTATGTGGTGTTTTCCTCAGAGGCTGTGAAATGTCTACCCAATGGAAAGCCTGCACCACGAGCCCAGCTCATCTGCACTAAGACTGGAGGCACTGAAGTCTGCTCCGTCTCCTGTCCCTCCAACGCTCTCTTCCTTGCAGGTAACCAAACTTTCCAACTGTCCAACTAAGAAAAGTCAAATGTAGAAAATAAACTTCAATCATTTCCATCCATTTTCTATCACCTTTATCCCTGCTGAGGTGGCGAGGGGTGACGGGGTGGCGAGGGGTGACGGGGTGGCGAGGGGTGATGGGGTGGCGAGGGGTGCTGGGGTGGCGAGGGGTGACGGGGTGGCGAGGGGTGCTGGGGTGGCGAGGAGTTATGGGGTGGCGAGGGGTGATGGGGTGGGGTGGGGTGCTGGGGTGGTGTGGGGTGCTGGAGTGGCGAGAGGTGATGGGGTGGTGAGGGGTGCTGGGGTGGCGAGGAGTTATGGGGTGGCGAGGGGTGATGGGGTGGCGAGGGGTGCTGGGGTGGTGAGGGGTGCTGGAGTGGCGAGAGGTGATGGGGTGGCGAGGGGTGCTGGGGTGGTGAGGGGTGATGGGGTGGCGAGAGGTGATGGGGTGGCGAGGGGTGCTGGGGTGGCGAGGGGTGATGGGGTGGCGAGGGTTGACGGGGTGGCGAGAGGTGATGGGGTGGCGAGGGGTGATGGGGTGGCGAGGGTTGACGGGGTGGCGAGAGGTGATGGGGTGGCGAAGGGTTGACGGGGTGGCGAGAGGTGATGGGGTGGCGAGGGGTGCTGGGGTGGCGAGGGGTGATGGGGTGGTGAGGGGTGATGGGGTGGCGAGAGGTGATGGGGTGGCGAGGGGTGCTGGGGTGGCGAGGGGTGATGGGGTGGCGAGGGGTGCTGGGGTGGTGAGGGGTGCTGGGGTGGTGAGAGGTGATGGGGTGGCGAGGGGTGCTGGGGTGGCGAGGGGTGCTGGGGTGGCGAGGGGTGATGGGGTGGCGAGGGGTGCTGGGGTGGTGAGGGGTGCTGGAGTGGCGAGAGGTGATGGGGTGGCGAGGGGTGCTGGGGTGGTGAGGGGTGATGGGGTGGCGAGAGGTGATGGGGTGGCGAGGGGTGCTGGGGTGGCGAGGGGTGATGGGGTGGCGAGGGGTGATGGGGTGGCGAGGGTTGACGGGGTGGCGAGAGGTGATGGGGTGGCGAGGGGTGATGGGGTGGCGAGGGTTGACGGGGTGGCGAGAGGTGATGGGGTGGCGAAGGGTTGACGGGGTGGCGAGGGGTGATGGGGTGGCGAGGGTTGACGGGGTGGCGAGGGGTGACGGGGTGGCGAGGGTTGACGGGGTGGCGAGGGGTGACGGGGTGGCGAAGGGTTGACGGGGTGGCGAGGGGTGATGGGGTGGCGAGGGTTGACGGGGTGGCGAGGGGTGATGGGGTGGCGAGGGTTGACGGGGTGGCGAAGGGTTGACGGGGTGGCGAGGGGTGATGGGGTGGCGAGGGGTGATGGGGTGGCGAGGGTTGACGGGGTGGCGAAGGGTTGACGGGGTGGCGAGGGGTGATGGGGTGGCGAGGGGTGATGGGGTGGCGAGGGTTGATGGGGTGGCGAAGGGTTGACGGGGTGGCGAGGGGTGATGGGGTGGCGAGGGTTGACGGGGTGGCGAGGGTTGACGGGGTGGCGAGGGTTGACGGGGTGGCGAGGGGTGACGGGGTGGCGAAGGGTTGACGGGGTGGCGAGGGGTGATGGGGTGGCGAGGGTTGACGGGGTGGCGAGGGGTGCTGGAGTGTCGAGAGGTGATGGGGTGGCGAGAGGTGATGGGGTGGCGAGGGGTGCTGGGGTGGCGAGGGGTGCTGGGGTGGCGAGGGTTGATGGGGTGGCGAGGGGTGCTGGAGTGGCGAGAGGTGATGGGGTGGCGAGGGGTGCTGGGGTGGCGAGGGTTGATGGGGTGGCGAGGGGTGCTGGGGTGGCGAGGGTTGAGGGGGTGGCGAGGGGTGCTGGGGTGGCGAGAGGTGATGGGGTGGCGAGGGGTGCTGGGGTGGCGAGGGTTGATGGGGTGGCGAGGGGTGCTGGGGTGGCGAGGGTTGATGGGGTGGCGAGGGGTGCTGGGGTGGCGAGAGGTGATGGGGTGGCGAGGGGTGCTGGGGTGGCGAGGGTTGATGGGGTGGCGAGGGGTGCTGGGGTTACATACATACAGGGTAGGCTACGTGACTTTAAGTGAAATTCAGCATAATTATTAGTTCAGTCTCTGACTTTATAACAGGGTTTATAGTTAGTTAGTAGTTAGTTAGTAGTAAGTTAGTAGTTAGTTATAGTTAGTTAGTAGTAAGTTAGTAGTTAGTTATAGTTAGTTAGTAGTTAGCTAGTAGTTAGTTATAGTTAGTTAGTAGTTAGTTAGTAGTTAGTTATAGTTAGTTATAGTTAGTTATAGTATATTTAGCTCAGCTTAATCACATCATGATCCTAATCCTGAATCAGCAATTCTACCCATGGTGACCTCACATTGGTCCCCACAAGGATCAGAAAATGGGCCCCACAATCTATCAAACACACACTCACACAGGTTTGTATTTCTATCCTTACTGAGACATTTCAATGACTTCCATTGATTGAAGTTCCTCCATTAATGCCTGAACCTGACATCTACCTTCAACTAAAGTTAATTCACTTCTTATCTCTCCCTAACGTTAAAACCTGACCAGCCTTCGGTCCCAACAGGGCCTGTTGGACCTCAGAAGGTTAGTTAATATAACAAAAGAGCAAAACTAACTAACATGAAAGGTTTCATTCTAATAAAAGAATGTATTGGTTGGTCGTTGAATGCTGCCCCCCAGTGGCGTCCCCTGGTAGCTGCGTCTCCAAGTGACGCCTGCAGAAGCTGCTGCTTTTCTTTTTGTTGGCTTCAGCCGTCCGACACTTTGGCTAACTCCTGCGGCTCTCCTCCTGCGATAGTACTTAACACATCTGCAAATTGATGACATTCTTTGATGGTGGCGTTCCGTAATGTGGCCTTCGCTCGGTTTGACTTGGCAGCTGCAGGGCGAGACTGATAGATGGCTGTGAGGCATGAAAGTATTTGTTTTTTTGTTCTTTTGGAGTCCATCTTAATTCAAGGAGGGAGCAGCCTTGTGAAATAGGTGCAGTTTAACGGAGAGTGGAATTTTGTTTGCTTTATGGTTTCTCTAAAGCTTCGGTCCTCTTGCCTTGAGACGCCTTAATAACTCTTTTATTTCCCAGTCAGGGTTAAGGTCACACAGAACCTTATCTGCCTTTAGCCTTTCTGTCTGGTTTTCAGTGGAAGTGGAGGAAACGTGTTTTAATACAACTAAAACCGTCTAAACGATCATAATCTGTCGTCATTCTGATCCACCTTTCATGTTTGTTCCTTGCAGATTCAGAGAATTACACTGTAAGCTGTGGAGTTCCCGTCCACCGAGGTAATCCACCACCTGCTCATATAAACACCTGCTAATGCTCAACATCATCATCCTGAAACGATTTGGACAAATTCTTTATCCATCTTCACTTTGACACATTATGACCAGAAGAAAAGCCCTGTGACTTTAGAAAGCATCCCCACAGCATGATGCTGCCATCACCGAAGGTGGGACAGATTAGAGAGCCGGAGAGGCTGAGGCTTCTTACTGTGTGTGAAAAATGTTTTCTCTCTTCTTGATTCTTCAACTTTTAATCCTGAAGAGTTTCTTCTATTCAGTTTATTTCTATAATTCTATAATTCGCATCTGTCATCTCAGATCCCTTTATAGATCCAGATCAACCAGATCATCCAGTCAGATTGATCCAAAGTTTTCTATCTAAGGAAAACCAGCTGATTGCATCGACTCATTGACTCTTCAGCAATCCCTCACACTAAGCATGCTTGTAGCGACAGTGGAGAGGAAAAACTCCCTTTGAACAGGAAGAAACCTCCAGCAGAACCAGGCTCAGTGTGAGCGGCCATCTGCTGAGGCCCACTGGGGTTCAAGGAGACAGAAGCAGACATAGAAAAATAACAGAAGCTCTGATTTATAACTACTTTCTATGCTAGAACAGGTAAAGGTAAACTAGCTCCACAGGTGACTCTGTCTAGAAAAGAAAAAGTTAGGTAGATGAGCTCTGTTAATAGTTTTCACACACAGAGCCAACGCCATGCACTTGTTGCCATAGCTACAACTGCATTCATTTTCTGGTGGAGTTGCCTAATTCCACCCCCCCCTCCACAGGTGTGAGTGTGACCTATATGGAGTGACACCCAATAGTTAAGGGAGAGTGATTCCTGACTAGACTGATATTTCTCTCCAGGATGGAGTCACAGCCAAACAGGAACAGACCAGATGAAGCTACTATGAGAAAAAGCAGAGAGAGCAGAACGTTAGAGATTGAACTAACAGATTCTGCAGAGTGGGAGAATAGAGATAGAATGAAGCAGAATGATGAAAAAGGGGTCCCTATGTCCTCCAGCAGTCTAAGCCTATAGCAGCATAACTATAGAGATAGATCAGGATAACCTGAGCCACTCTAACTAGAAGCTTTATCAAAAAGGAAAGTTTTAAGCCTTGTCCAAACAAGTAAATAAAAAAATAATAAAAACAACCTTGTGTTTCTTTCTGCTATGGACAAACACAGACCCACTGGCCACACCCATCAAGGAGTTTGCCAAGCTGAAGCTTAAAGATGCCAAATGTCACCTGAGCCCGCGAACCAAGGAGAGACTCAGGGATCCCTCCCCACAGAACCTCCAAGGTAAAGAACCTCCTGGCCTGCTTTCAGGGTTCGCTGCCATACTTTGGTTATTTGGGATTTTATTTTGTTGATCTCTATTTTTACTCTGGAAGGAGGTCAGTTCCTCTGCACCGATGACTGCCAAGTAACGTTTGTCAACCTCAAGTGCGACTCGTCGAAGAAGCGCCGCAGGGGACGCAAGTCTCCGTCAAAAGAGGTCTCGATCATCTCAGCGGAGTTTGAAATTGAGATGAAGGAAGAGGAAGCCTCAGGTGTCGTGGTCTCTCTTTGTCCTAAATTAAAAACGCCAAATAAGATTCATTCTGAGTATGAAAGAAGCTTCATCCTCAACCCTCAGACTCCTGTAACATTGACTGCGTGCGGAAGAAGACCAGGAATAAACTCGCTAGTGCCATGCGTACACTGAGGAGGTCCATCATCAAGCAGCAGTTCTACATCCAGTTTTCTGGAACCGAGTATGAAGTGGCCCAGAAACCCGTCAGGACTCTAGAGGGAGGCGAGACCTGCAGCACGGGTCAGGTCTTCCACGATGGGAAGTGTGGTGAGTCTGGAGCTGCTGTGGTTTTCTCCATAATTCCCAGCAATGCAATCATTCACCTGTTTGGTCTTTGTGCAGTGAGCTGTGGTGCGGGGACGTTTTACAGTGGTGAGCAGGAGCAGTGTGTCCAGTGTCCTCCTGGGACTTACCAGGACATGGAGGGTCAGCTGACCTGTGAGCCATGTCCCAGCACTGAAGGACAGGGCATCGTCGGCGCCAAGAACGTGTCTCAGTGTGGAGGTAAACGCCCCTCCCATCCACAGATTCACTGGTGTGAACAGAGATCTGTGAAAACCCAAGAAAGGAGTCAGCTGACTGTAAACAGGAGGCGAGGCGGTCTGCTCGTGATCAGAGAACCTTAGACTTAGACTAACTTTATCACCCTTTTGTATTCAGAGAGTTTTCAAAACAAAGTTTAGTTTATTCAGCTTTCCAACAGTAAATGAGCAGCTTAGCAGAGAAAAAGAACATTTCCCTTCATAAAGCAGAGGCTAAATGTAATCAGTGTAGGAGAGACCTGCTGCAAAACGCACTGATGTGAAGGTTCACAGCATTGCAAAATAAATAAATAGATATGGTTCAAAAATGCAGTTAAAAATGTTTGAGTTAAGATCTATTTTAGTTAGTAGAGATATTAGATAATATTTTCACCCTGTAGTGAAACTATGATGTTTACAGTGTGATGGCGGGGGGGGGGAAGCTGCTGCAGAACCTGCTGGTCCTGCATTGAATGCTGGGAAGCCTCTTCCCAGAGGGCAGCATGGTGGGGGGGTGAGGGGTCACTGATGATGTCACGGGACACGCAGCGCTGGGATGAAATGTCTTTAATGGAGGGAAGAGGAGCCCCCATGATCCTCTCTGCTGTTCTCACCTTGTTCCAGTCTGAGGCGCTGCAGCCTCCACACCACACAGTGAGACAGCTGCTCAGAACGCTCTCTATGGGGGGGAGGATGGGGGGGGGGGTCAGAACGCTCTCTATGGGGGGGGGGAATGGGGGGGGGGGTCAGAACGCTCTCTATGGGGGGGAGGATGGGGGGGGGTCAGAACGCTCTCTATGGGGGGGGTCAGAACGCTCTCTATGGGGGGGGGTCAGAACGCTCTCTATGGGGGGGGGAATGGGGGGGGGGGGGTCAGAACGCTCTCTATGGGGGGGAGGATGGGGGGGGGGTCAGAACGCTCTCTATGGGGGGGGTCAGAACGCTCTCTATGGGGGGGGGGTCAGAACGCTCTCTATGCGGGGGGGATGGGGGGGGTCAGAACGCTCTCTATGCGGGGGGGAGCGGGGGGTCGGGGGGGGGTCAGAACGCTCTCTATGCGGGGGGGTGGGGGGGGGTCAGAACGCTCTCTATGGGGGGGGGATGGGGGGGGTCAGAACGCTCTCTATGCGGGGGGGATGGGGGGGGTCAGAACGCTCTCTATGGGGGGGGGTCAGAACGCTCTCTATGCGGGGGGGAGCGGGGGTCGGGGGGGGTCAGAACGCTCTCTATGGAGCTTCTGGAGGAGGTGGGGAGGATGGGGGGGGCAGGTGTATCAGCTGTTTAAATGATGAAGCAGGTTTACTGTAAATATCCTGCTAACGTTCTACTAGCGTTTAGCTCATGCTAACCCTCTGATGCTAACCCTCTGATGCTAACCCTCTGATGCTAACCCTCTGATGCTAACCCTTCCTGTTACCTGGTCTGGTTGGTAAAGGTAGATTCTCAGCTCTGGAAACTTCCCGGCTGTTTGCTCTCTGTATTATTTACAGACACACAAAAGCTCATTATATGCTGGATTAATTCTCCTTTAAAAATAAAAAATAAACACAACAAAATAATAAATCATTAGTGATGTCTCTCCTCTCCTCCTGAAAATGAGGGAGAAAATGAAGATTATTCATTTCACTGCTGGATTTTCTTTTTATATTTGTAAAATATAGCAGGACCCCCCCCCCCCCCCCCCCCCCCCCCAGTCAAGGGCCCTTAGAATCGTTCTAACCTTTCCCCCCAGTACGGCGCCCTGTTGGTTCAGTAGGAAGAATTGATCTTGACCTCTGACCTTGTTCCTGTCAGGTCAGATGTTTGCTGTTCGTCTCCTCCAGCTTTCCTCATTCTGCTGCCATTTTGGTTCCTCCTCCATAGATGGGATGTTTTGGGGCTGTTGCTGGGAAACCACGTGAGGTTGATGTCTGAGGCATGGACCTCTCCTGGACCAGGAAATTATTTTTTCAGAGCTTCTCCTCGGTGTGTTTAGGATGATTGTCCAGCTACGTTCCCCCTTTAACACTCCACTGATGGAAGGAGGTTTGGCCTTAAAATCTCCCCATTCATGGTCCCGTTCTATCATGGATCACCCAAAGCATGATGGTTCCACCCCCGTGCTTCACAGAAGGCTTGGTGAACCTTGGATACAGCTCAGTGTTCTTAGAGGAAGGAAGCCATTTTGGTTTGGTCTGACCTCCTGATGTTCTGTGGTGACCTCCAGATGGACCTGGACAGGTTCTGTTCAGCAGGAGGACACATCTGGCAGTTACTGATGGCAGCCTTTGCTCCCTCCATGTTTTAATCAACCTTCTCAGGATTGTTTTGACCCCACAGGAGGAGGTTGTGCATGAGGCCCCAGATGGACAGAGATCATATCTTCCATTTCCTTCCCACCACCCTGCTTCCTGATTCTCTCTTCCCTCCTGCTGCAGCTCTGCAGGTTCCTTCCACGGCTTTTTGCTGATGGTCGAGTTTGGAGTCTGACGGCTTGGAGCTGCTGACCGAGTCATTAGAGCAGCTAACGAGTGGAGGACAGAAGATCCTCTGAGAAAAGGACGGACATCTTGTTACAGCATTATAAAGAATTCAATTCTTCAGAAAACTCCTTTAAAGCAGTTTTGATAAAGAGGAAAGTTTGGAGCTCGTATGTTTTATGAACCTTCAAACTAAAAGAGGCTTCCAGAAGTAATTAATTAGACATTTTATTCTAAAACTGTCGTCTTTGTATTGCATACTGGATATAAATGCTGTGGAGCTTTTCTGATATGAAGCTACCTTCGGCATTAACCCCTCCATTGCTGGGCCGTTTCTAGATGACAAAAGGAATGAAACTTCTGACCATAAATGTGACTTTCAGGTTTCTATCCTACAGGTCAGTGTCCTCCAGGTCAGTTTTCCACAGACGGGTTCCGGCCATGCCGTCCCTGTCCTCTGGGCTCCTACCAGCCAGAACCAGGTCGGGTTTTGTGCTTCCCGTGTGGAGGGGGCCTCCTGACCAAATATGAAGGCTCGGTCACCTTCAGGGACTGTGAGGCCAAAGGTGGGGGTCTTTTCTATGTTTATTATTCTATATTAACTGAAGATGGGTTAAAATAACATATCTTTACAGTTTAGATGTTCCACTGATATCTAAAGAAGCAGGTGGATCAGATGAGCAGTAATGAGAAACTGGGCGGAGTTAGACATGAAATCAGTGATTAAGATCATTACAGGTATCCTCCCAATCCAAACACCTGCGAGTATCATAAATCCAAACATGTGAGCGTCTTCCACGCCCTCTACTGGCAGCATCATAAAACACACCATCCTCCAAGGATGCATCCAACCAGGACAGGACGGGTCTCCTTTCCCTGTCTTCCAGTTGAGAACATTTGATCAATTGCATTGAGAGACCAGCTGACCAGATGGATTGTTTGAGTTCTGGTGATTGAAGAAAGAGCTCCACAAAGACAGCAAAGCAGGACGGAGCAGGGAAGAACAGGAGCAGCTGCAGCTCATGAAGGGGCTGCTGCTAACAGAGAATCCTGACCTAGTACTGTATAGAGGTTCAGCTCAGAGCCAGTTATAGTTATGCCTCCTGTCAAAAGCATACATGCCTGATGGCATTTAATGACCTTATTGCTGCGGATGAGCTGAGATATTGATGATGATGATGGCATCTTCAGGAACATTCCTTCCAATGAAGGCCTCCCTTTGTTTATATGAAGGAGCAGCTTCTCTAAAATATGTCTACATTTTATCCTCATGCTAGCAGTCTGTAAAATGTTTTTACATTTCTCCTCTTCTGTCCAATCATGTTAGTTCTGTTTGATAAGGTTCGTAATGAAACAGTGAAAAGTCCTTTCAGAGTTTCTTACTAAATCATTTAATTGTCTCTGTAAAGCGCTTAGAGAGAAAATCTCAGAATTGATGCAATATTAACTGAACTGAACTTAAAGTTTGTTGATTAAAAATAAAGTCAGACTGGTTATAAGTCCATGTCAGATGCGCACTGACATAGTAATCGCTAGCTTACGTTTTGGTGCACACCAGTAGGAGCACACCAGTAGGAGCACATGAAGTGTTCCTGCTTCCTGCATCAGTTAACATTCATCCTAACCTGTTATTTTCAGCTTCATGTTATTTTCGGATCGTGGCGTGCGGCGAGGGAGTCATGTGATGACGTAGTGATTTCATCAGAACGTTCTGAGTGTTTTCAATTAAACTGAGTATTGTATTTTTGATTATTAGTTTAATTTTCTTTTCTCAGTAGAATATTCTTTTTTATTGTTATTATTATTATCTTTCTATACTTGAAGAGTTTATTTGAGTTAGAAGTAAATGTTTAGTTTGTTTTGACTTTTGCTTGTTTGGACTTTGTGTGGGCGGAGCCTGTAGCTTTAAAGCAGGGCTCTGCACCACAGGGAGTCAGTCTGAAGCTGAAGTCCCACTAAAGGTGATGGACTCTGACATTAAAGGTACTTCTGTTTGTCTGATTTACAACCAGTAACGCCTTAAACTGCAACATTCTCCATTTAAAGAGCCGGTTAGTAAATGTATATTTTAGGCTTTTAGACATTCAGTCCATCTTCTATTGTTTGCTCTTTTTCTACCATCGCTGGGAATCTCCAGCTCTGTAGAAATATCTTCTCTTTCTGGGAAATTAAAACAATTGTTGGTTAAAGTTATTGTTTTAGGATGTATTTTCCATATATTGGACACACAGTGCATAATCTGACTATGTGTTGTGATTATAGTCCACTGTGCTCCTGGACATTTCTACAACTCCAGTACCCACCGCTGCATCCGCTGCCCAGCAGGGACCTACCAGTCTGAGTTTGGCCAGAACTACTGCATCAACTGTCCTGGGAACACCACCACGGACTTTGATGGGGCCACAAACGTGTCCCACTGCAAAAGTAAGGCTAATTTACCAAAGTATATCAATAAGAACTGGGATTCTATCTGTTGTTCTTGCCTGTGTTTCCTGTGGTGTTGGAAGTAGCGCCTCTTTAAAGGTGATCTGTTTAAATCTGCCCTCAGACCAGCTCTGCGGAGGGGAAGTAGGGGAGTACACCGGCTACATCGAGTCGCCCAACTATCCTGGAGATTACCCATCAAACGTGGACTGCGTCTGGACCATAAGTCCTCCACACAAAAGACGAATCCTCATTGTGGTTCCAGAGATCTTCCTTCCCATTGAAGACGAGTGTGGAGATGTGCTTGTCATGAGAAAGAGCGGTAAATAAATAGAGATGAAAACCGACTGTGTTTATAAACTCAGCTCAAATGATTCATTGGAAATCATTGATGATGCAATATTGACATTTTTAGTATTATTTGTAGACCAAAACATTATTAAAGGTAAAGTGGAGGATGTTTTATTTCTGGGTGGATCATCTAAATCAGTGGTCCTCCTAACTGTCAATCATTCTGATGATCTGTTTACCTGCGTGCTTATTTCCGCCTCCTGCTGGTGAGTCTGACATAGTGGAAAAATGCTAATCTTCTGTTAGAAAGTTAGCTTGTGTGAGCGATGCAAACAACAGCTTAGAAACAGAGCGTGCACGAGGACACATGGACTCCTGCACACTTTCACACGCGTTCCCTAGGCGTTCCCTCTCAGGAGCGGAAACAGGGATGTGCATGTGAATTTTTTTTAAGTGATGAGGTCAAAAATTCACGTAAATCCTCCACTGTACCTTTAATGAGGATTAATGTAACCATTTTAAAGGCAGCTGCATTAAATAGTTTTATCAAAAAGCCGCCGCCTGTCAGAGGAGTAGCTGAGAGAGGCAGATGGAGGTATACAGGTGAGCAGCGGTTTTACCTGTCCTGGATTCAGCTTCGCCTTCATGTTGGGTCGCAGCTTTCTGCTTCTCCCCTCATCAGGATGACGCATCCTGAGCCGCCTTCAGAGCAGACGAAGCAGGTCAGATGAGATCGGGAGAAATTAAACCAGCGGAACATTTTATAAAGGAGTCGCTTGGTTGTTCAGTAGAACCGTACCTTTGGTTTCCCCTCCAGCGGTAGAGAGAGAAAATCAGCCAGACATGGAGCGATTGTTAATTAAAATAGGGCTTAATGATTCTGTCATCTTTATGTGATTATTTTCACCAATGTTGCAGATGTTCTTTGCTTTATTCTCAAGCATGTTTCATTTTAGGGTTTAATTTTCTCCTGACCTTGAGAGCTAGCTTGTAGCGAGTCCAGTCTGTTTGCATTTTCTAGGTTTTTGAAGTGGGAGGGGCTTACAGCAGCAGCTGAGGTCACCAAACTCACAGCAATTTGTTGCCAAAGTCTCAAAAATAGAAAAGTTTACATAGAGGAAACACATGAACTCTATGACCAGCTCTAAATTCAAGCTCTAGGTTTTTGGTTAAAGATGCTAAAGTTAAGCAAACTGACAGCTTCTTAAAGTTTATTTCTATAAAGCCAATTAACAACATGTGAAGGCTCTTTATGGTTCTCCACATGAAGCAACATGTCTGCTCTGTTCCTCCAGCGGTGCCCACCTCCATCACTACCTACGAGACGTGTCAGACGTACGAGCGGCCGATCGCCTTCACCTCTCGCTCGCGCAGACTTTGGATCCAGTTTAAGTCCAACGAGGCAAACAGCGGAAAAGGTTTCCAGGTTCCATACGTCACCTATGATGGTGAGTTTCCTTTAACGCCTCATTAGCAGCTAGTTTACTTAAAGATATTAAAAAACTAAACTTCTTAATCAACGAAGGTTTTGACACTTAGTTTGCTCCTTTCTCAAATGTTATCTTTTCAGATTTTATATTAAAATATTAATCTCTTATTTTTTCCACCTTTTTCAGATAACATTATTTATACATTCTTTTTCTCAAGAAATCATTTTTTCATTTCTCCGTTTTGCAAATCTTACTTTATTCTTCTTCAGATTAAGTTTTTCAGATTTCCTTCTTTTCAAATTCTCCTCACCTGTGGGGGGGGGCTTTCTCTGCAGCTAATTTTTATTGGTAAATATGCGCATCAAGAGATTTAGATTTATTTCTTTATTTGACAGAGAAGGTGGACATTAATAAGTATTCCTGCTTAATGCGACTTTTCTTCCTGGACAGATCTTACAATTATTTAAACCCAAAAACACAACAGTAAGAATTTTACAGTGAAAAATACAAATATATTTAAAAAAATAAAAACAGCTATAACTCTTCAGAACGTGTTTAAAAATACAGAATTAATGTTTGCTAGACTACAGATTCTGGAGAATGTTATCTGTTTCGTAAAACTTAATCTGAAGAAGAAAATGAGGGAAAAATAAAGATATTTAAGTCTGAAAAAAATAACATTTGAAAAATTAAGATATGAAAAAACAATTTCTGACAAAACAGCAAATCTACATTCAAATCTTTTCTATTAAGAATTATTCAAAAGTTTTAGTTTTTTTGTTAAAATTTTGATTAACAAAATGCTTCTTTGCAGCAAACATGAACTAATAATATAACTCTGTTGAGTTGAGCCTGTTTCGCTTGTCTTTGTGCTGCAGAGGACTACCAGCAGCTGATAGAAGACATAGTGCGAGATGGGAGACTTTATGCATCTGAGAACCACCAGGAGATACTCAAGGTATGAAAATAGTCACACAAACATCCCTTCTGTGCTGTGAGCTGCTGTCATTTTATACTCTATGATTCTTTTTCTGCAGGATAAGAAGTTAATAAAAGCCCTGTTTGACGTCCTTGCCCACCCCCAGAATTACTTTCAGTACACGAGTGCGGAGTCCAAAGAGATGTTTCCTCGCTCCTTCATCCGGCTGCTGCGCTCCAAAGTCAGCAGGTTCCTGCGGCCGTACAGCTAGAACCAACCACCTGATTCTGCACTTAAACCCTTTGATCCTGCATCATTCCAGATGTTCCCACATGTAACACTGAATCCCTCCTTTTTTTCTCTCCTTGTTTTCTTAGGAAGAAATCCTAATTTCCTGTATTTGTCTCTATTGTCACATGATGCCTTTCAACATCGTGACTACAACACTATAACCCCCCCCACCCCCCCGCCCCCACCCCGTAGCAATGGTACACATAAACATGCAAAGTTTGACAAATACAGGATTTTGGAGGCCAGTTATGATGATGTAGAAATCTCTATTAGTATTTCATTTCTGTAATGTACACACACACACATATATATATATATATATATATATATATATATATATATATATATATATATATACATATATATATATATATATATATATATATATATATATATATATATATATATATATATATATATGTGTTCCCTATATATCAGCAAAGACAGTTTTAACCCTTAATACATCAATCTTAACACACTATAGTTTTAAATAAAGCCCTTCTGCGGTAATGAAGCTCCATGTTTTAATAGTTTAGTTTATTTAACAGCTAAAACAATATGCGGACAATATTTGCGTATCAATAAATAGAATAAGCGTGTTATTTATATGTTTATATTCAATCAGATTGGTCCAAATTATAAGCATTAAATCCATTTTAAATCCAACAGAAATAAACCTGACATCATTAATCTGGATTTATTAGCCTGTAGAGATCAGAAGAAATTGGCAGCTAATGATGTCATAAAGTTGAATTAATTCAAGCTAGTGTGGATAAAGTCAGAGTTCCTTCATCACGCCATCGTTATGTTCTAATGACCTCTAGTTTATCTGTTGGTGTTGCAGCTGCAGACTGAAATACATGTTTACTGGGTAATTTATCTGATTGTCACACATAATTTGAACTGTGAGCAAAAACAATCCATAGTTTTTAAACAAGGACATGAAATATAAACTTTAGTCGAGATCATGAAAATATTCTCCAATTAACACCTCTTAGTTTCCACAAACACTGACTGTGTGTTTTTTATTGGAGTCATGCTTTATATTTCCTGTGTTTGCTTTAGAAATGCTCCTTTAGCGTCTAGTGACGGGATAGTTTAGATTTTATTGCCTAAATATGCTGGTAAAGAAGATTCTCAGTCATTCAGGTCAGTCATTCCAAAAAAGTTCAAATCAATCCTCTGGACTTTGTTTCCAGGTTTAAAGACGTTTCTCTTCCATCCAGGAAGATTTTTCTATTCTAAATGCCAGAAATAGCGTTTAGTTCCAGGTTTTATAGAGTGGAGCAACAAAGCCTGGTTTTAGTTTAGAAAACATGCAAATAGAACCAGACGAAGGGGTCCCCCCCTTTGGAATGGGGAGTAGTTAAGGTCCTTGTTAGCCTGCAATACCAGATACTGGTCTATGCCTCAGAAAGGGGGGTTGTTGGGGTCATTGTTGGCCTGGCTGACCAAGCGAGGTGTCTTGGTCCAGAGCAGGTCCTAAAAACCTAATCTGAGCAGAGTGTCTGCAGGTCAATGCAGGGAGGAATGCTCTGATCTTTGGCCCAACACAGAAGAGCGCCCTCCGCTGGACAAGACTCTGCGCTACATCTACACCTGATGGACAAAGGACATTCTTTGGAGGACCAGAATGTTCACATTTTGGACAAAGAAGACAGGTAGTTTGAGAGGGGCGTGAAGGAAGCCATCTATGTTAAGAAAGAAAACCAACCTTTGGGGGGGGGGACTAAACCCTGCAATGCAGCGACAGAGTTGATCCCTTTCCGCTATCATAATCCTCATCGCCATGCAAGGAACCAAGACACCTCGCCTGGTCAGCCAGACCAACAATTACCCTAATGACCCCCTTTTCAGAGACCTAGGCCAGTATGGGGCATTGCAGGCTAACAGGGACCTCATAGACCCCCATTCCAGAGGGGGGGACCCGTTCATCTGTTTCTATTTGCATGTTTTCTAAACTAAAACCAGGCTTTGTTGGGCTGCTGGATAAAACCTGGAACTAAACGCTATTTCTGACATTTTGAATTGAAAAATCTTCCTGGATGGAAGAGAAACGTCTTCAAACTTGGGAACAAAGTCTACAATATCAACTAAACATGTTGCTGCTGCGTCCTTAAATCTTTATTTTCTTGAATTTTTGCCCTCCCCTAACTCCCCCCCTCCCCGTCCCCATTAGTCCTCAGCCCACCCTCTATGTCATTTTATTTTATTGTTAAACCTTTTAAAACGTGTGGAGCTGTTTGTCGCTGATGCATGGACATATGGTGGCATAAAGTGGAAATGTGTCGGATGAAGTTCACTGTTTATTTTTACGTTTACTTTGCTGGCCTGATGAGAGTAAAAAGAGGAAATCGATTGGTGCACATACTTTTTAAACAATTTCATCCTAAATATTCCACCTTATCCCGTGTTTCATCAATCTCTCCTTACAAGAACAGCTCACATCCAATTTGTTTTTAATGAAAAAAAAAAAATATATATATATATATATAAAGAGAGAGAGAGAGAGAGAGAGAGACATCTATATATAACAAGAAGAGATAAGCTACCTAGAAGTGACAAAGTGTTACTTTACAGAGAAATGTTTGTGATTTAACTAATATTTGGAAAATTAATTGCACTTGAATTTTCTACTTTGAAATGTTGGGGAGAAAATATCAATTTTTTTGTATTAGGTTTATTTCTGTGTTGTACTGCGATGATGATGATGATGTTAGCTGTGGTTTCTGTCATGCTGTTCTGTCCGTCTTTATCAAAACTTCCACATAGTCAGAAACTATGCAGTTGTTGGAAGAACTAAGTACACTACTTTAATTAAATACTCTTGGAACCACCATCATCAGTTGTAGTCACTTTCAGAATGTATGTTCATCATTGTTTAATTCATCCGTTTCTGTCCCACTTTTCTTGACTCAATTAGAGCCAAATGACTTTAGACTGCAGTACTTTAATCTGAAGTGGAATTCATAGTCAACAGTGACTGTAATTTATAAAGACCTGTGGCTACAAAGGAAGAGCTCTGCCACCATGTCACCATGTCTTACAGCGAACCAATGAAATGTTGGGATTTATTTCTCCCTCTGCCTCTGTGCTCTACGGCCAAACATCACTACTCTTGTCCAATCGGTCCGCAGTACCAGGAGTATTCAGAAGCAGATTTGCAAACCTAAGCCAAACTTTTTTTTGGTATCATGCTTGTTGAGTCTTCATTTAATTGTGTTTCAGTGAATTGGATCATTTAACCAGCTATAACTTAGATATTTTCAGTATAAAGGTATATCTTTGGATGTTTCTTTTTTTTAAGCTGGCAATAAATTAGTCAGGATGTGAACTCTTGGGGTAGACTGGACACTCACTGTAGTCGTTACCCCTGTTAAATATTCTCACTACTAAAAAATGATCCTCCCTTGAAAATCCAGTCTTGGCGATTTATGGACATTTATGGACATCTCTAAGGTCATTGGTGAAACGCATCAGCAAGGATGCCTTTCACCACGTTCTGCAGTGCTTGAATGGCTGCTTGTTGAGCAGCTTAACATTTGAGGCAAGTTGTCGGCCAACAGAGACAACTAAAGGTTGTTGGACACCGGCCAGCTTCCCCAGAGTCTTTCCTGGATGGCTGAACTCCTCACACTTTTACCCCCAGGTCTCTTATTTTCATTCCACTGTAACAAGTACACAGCAGTGAAATGAACTAACCCTACCCCTTGGGCAGCAGTGGGCTGCCATTGTGCAGCGCACGGTGAGCAGGGTTGGGTTAAGGGTCTTGCTTAGGGACCCAGAGAGGCAGTCTGTGGGAGCGGGGCTTGAACTCAATACCTCAGGATTCCAAGGTCTATGCCCTAACCACTAGGCCACCACCCCCAGTATCTCTATCTCTAACGGGGGGCAGATGAAATATATTCTAGCTGTGTCTATCTGGGATTTTGCTGTTTCTGTCATGATACAGATTTCAAGACATAGGTTGGGGTAGGAACGTAGGCCAACTGGTAAATAAACAGCTTTGCCCTTTGGCTCAGGTCTGTCTTGACCATGACAGTCCGCCACACTGTCCGCATTTAACAGCAGCCGGACTAAAGCTTCTGTAGAGCATTCGCTCAAACCTCTCCTTTCTCATGATCAGTTGCCCTAGACTAGAGCAGTAGCCCTAGACATGAGGAGTAGCCCTAGACATGAGCATCAGCCCTAGACATGAGCAGTAGCCCTAGACATGAGCAGTAACGCTAGACATGAGGATTAGCCCTAGACATGAGCAGTAGCCCTAGACATGAGCAGTAGCCCTAGACATGAGCAGTAGCCCTAGACATGAGGATTAGCCCTAGACATGAGGATTAGCCCTAGACAAGAGCAGTAGCCCTAGACAAGAGCAGTAGCCCTAGACATGAGCAGTAGCCCTAGACATCAGCAGTAGCCCTAGACATGAGCAGTAGCCCTAGACATGAGGATTAGCCCTAGACATGAGGATTAGCCCTAGACAAGAGCAGTAGCCCTAGACAAGAGCAGTAGCCCTAGACAAGAGCAGTAGCCCTAGACATGAGCAGTAGCCCTAGACATCAGCAGTAGCCCTAGACATGAGCAGTAGCCCTAGACATGAGGAGTAGCCCTAGACATGAGCAGTAGCCCTAGACATGAGGAGTAGCCCTAGACATGAGCAGTAGCCCTAGACATGAGCAGTAGCCCTAGACATGAGCAGCAGCGCTAGACATGAGCAGTAGCGCTAGACATGAGCAGTAGCCCTAGACATGAGCAGTAGCGCTAGACATGAGCAGTAGCCCTAGACATGAGCAGTAGCCCTAGACATGAGCAGTAGCCCTAGACATGAACAGTAGCCCTAGACAAGAGCAGTAGCCCTAGACATGAGCAGTAGCCCTAGACATGAACAGTAGCCCTAGACAAGAGCAGTAGCCCTAGACATGAGCATTAGCCCTAGACATGAGCAGTAGCCCTAGACATGAGCAGTAGCCCTAGACATGAGCATTAGCCCTAGACATGAGGAGTAGCCCTAGACATGAGCAGTAGCCCTAGACATGAGCAGTAGCCCTAGACATGAACAGTAGCCCTAGACAAGAGCAGTAGCCCTAGACATGAGCATTAGCCCTAGACATGAGCAGTAGCCCTAGACATGAACAGTAGCCCTAGACATGAGCAGTAGCCCTAGACATGAGCATTAGCCCTAGACATGAGCAGTAGCCCTAGACATGAGCAGTAGCCCTAGACATGAGCAGCAGCGCTAGACATGAGCAGTAGCGCTAGACATGAGCAGTAGCCCTAGACATGAGCAGTAGCGCTAGACATGAGCAGTAGCCCTAGACATGAGCAGTAGCCCTAGACATGAGCAGTAGCCCTAGACATGAGCAGTAGCCCTAGACATGAACAGTAGCCCTAGACATGAGCAGTAGCCCTAGACATGAACAGTAGCCCTAGACATGAGGAGTAGCCCTAGACATGAGCAGTAGCCCTAGACATGAACAGTAGCCCTAGACAAGAGCAGTAGCCCTAGACATGAGCAGTAGCCCTAGACATGAGCAGTAGCCCTAGACATGAGCATTAGCCCTAGACATGAGCAGTAGCCCTAGACATGAGCAGTAGCCCTAGACATGAACAGTAGCCCTAGACATGAGCAGTAGCCCTAGACATGAACAGTAGCCCTAGACATGAGCAGTAGCCCTAGACATGAGCAGTAGCCCTAGACATGAGCAGTAGCCCTAGACATGAACAGTAGCCCTAGACATGAGCAGTAGCGCTAGACATGAGCAGTAGCCCTAGACATGAGCAGTAGCCCTAGACATGAGCAGTAGCGCTAGACATGAGCAGTAGCCCTAGACATGAGCAGTAGCCCTAGACATGAGCAGTAGCGCTAGACATGAGCAGTAGCGCTAGACATGAGCAGCAGCCCTAGACATGAGCAGTAGCCCTAGACATGAGCAGTAGCCCTAGACATGAGCAGTAGCCCTAGACATGAACAGTAGCCCTAGACATGAGCAGTAGCCCTAGACATGAGCAGTAGCCCTAGACATGAGCAGTAGCCCTAGACATGAACAGTAGCCCTAGACATGAGCAGTAGCCCTAGACATGAGCAGTAGCCCTAGACATGAGCAGTAGCCCTAGACATGAGCAGTAGCCCTAGACATGAGGAGTAGCCCTAGACATGAGCAGTAGCCCTAGACATGAGCAGTAGCCCTAGACATGAGCAGTAGCCCTAGACATGAGCAGTAGCCCTAGACATGAACAGTAGCCCTAGACATGAGCAGTAGCCCTAGACATGAGAGTAGCCCTAGACATGAGAGTAGCCCTAGACATGAGCAGTAGCCCTAGACATGAGCAGTAGCCCTAGACATGAGCAGTAGCCCTAGACATGAGGAGTAGCCCTAGACATGAGCAGTAGCCCTAGACATGAGCAGTAGCCCTAGACATGAACAGTAGCCCTAGACATGAACAGTAGCCCTAGACATGAGCAGTAGCCCTAGACATGAGCAGTAGCCCTAGACATGAACAGTAGCCCTAGACATGAGCAGTAGCCCTAGACATGAGCAGTAGCCCTAGACATGAGCAGTAGCCCTAGACATGAACAGTAGCCCTAGACATGAGCAGTAGCCCTAGACATGAGCAGTAGCCCTAGACATGAACAGTAGCCCTAGACATGAACAGTAGCCCTAGACATGAGCAGTAGCCCTAGACATGAGCAGTAGCCCTAGACATGAACAGTAGCCCTAGACATGAACAGTAGCCCTAGACATGAGCAGTAGCCCTAGACATGAGCAGTAGCCCTAGACATGAGCAGTAGCCCTAGACATGAAGCAGTAGCCCTAGACATGAGCAGTAGCCCTAGACATGAGCAGTAGCCCTAGACATGAACAGTAGCCCTAGACATGAACAGTAGCCCTAGACATGAGCAGTAGCCCTAGACATGAACAGTAGCCCTAGACATGAGCAGTAGCCCTAGACATGAGCAGTAGCCCTAGACATGAACAGTAGCCCTAGACATGAGCAGTAGCCCTAGACATGAGCAGTAGCCCTAGACATGATCAGTAGCCCTAGACATGAGCAGTAGCCCTAGACATGAGCAGTAGCCCTAGACATGAGCAGTAGCCCTAGACATGAACAGTAGCCCTAGACATGAGCAGTAGCCCTAGACATGAACAGTAGCCCTAGACATGAACAGTAGCCCTAGACATGAGCAGTAGCCCTAGACATGAACAGTAGCCCTAGACATGAACAGTAGCCCTAGACATGAACAGTAGCCCTAGACATGAACAGTAGCCCTAGACACGAGCAGTAGCCCTAGACACGAGCAGTAGCCCTAGACATGAACAGTAGCCCTAGACATGAGCATTAGCCCTAGACATGAACAGTAGCCCTAGACATGAACAGTAGCCCTAGACATGAGCAGTAGCCCTAGACATGAACAGTAGCCCTAGACATGAGCAGTAGCCCTAGACACGAGCAGTAGCCCTAGACACGAGCAGTAGCCCTAGACATGAACAGTAGCCCTAGACATGAGCATCAGCCCTAGACATGAGCAATAGCCCTAGACATGAACAGTAGCCCTAGACATGAGCAGTAGCCCTAGACATGAGCAGTAGCCCTAGACACGAGCAGTAGCCCTAGACATGAGCAGTAGCCCTAGACATGAACAGTAGCCCTAGACATGAGCATCAGCCCTAGACATGAGCAGTAGCCCTAGACATGAGCAGTAGCCCTAGACACGAGCAGTAGCCCTAGACATGAACAGTAGCCCTAGACATGAGCATCAGCCCTAGACACGAGCAGTAGCCCTAGACATGAACAGTAGCCCTAGACATGAGCATCAGCCCTAGACATGAGCAAAGCCTAGACATGACGTAGCCTAGACATGGATTAGCCCTAGACATGAGCAGTAGCCCTAGACAAGCAGTAGCCTAGACAGAACATAGCCTAACAGAGCAGTAGCCTAGACATACAGTAGCCCTAGACATGAGCAGTAGCCTAGACAGAGATAGCCTAGACATGAGCAGTAGCCTAGACATGAAGTAGCCCTAGACATAGCAGAGCTAGACATGACAGTAGCAGACATGAGAGCTGAATGAGCATAGCGCTAGAATGCAGTAGCTAGACATGACAGTAGCCTAGACATGACAAGCTAGACATGAATAGCAGACTGAGCAAGCCGACTGCAGTAGCCCTAACAGAAGTAGCTAGAATGAGCACCTGACATGAACATACCCAGACAGAGCGTGCCTAACATGAGCATCCCTAACATGCATAGCCTAACACAGTAGCCTAACATGAGCATACCTAGACATGAGAGTAGCCTAGAATGAGCATAGCTACATCAGTAGCCCTAGACATGAAGTAGCCTAGAAGAGAGTAGCCCTAACATGGCATAGCCAGACATAGCATAGCCCTAAATGAACACCCTAGACATGCATAGCCCTAGACTGAGCATTAGCCTAACATGAATAGCCCTAGACATGAATAGCCCTAACATGCGAGCCTAGAAGACAGTACCTAGAATAGCATAGCTAGACATGAGAGTCCTAATGATAGCTAACATGAGCAAGCTAGACATGAACGTAGCCTAGACATGAACAGTCTAGACTGTAGCCTAACAGACAGTACTAGACAGATAGCCTAGACATGAGCTAAATGCTACCCTAGACAAGCAGTCCCGACATGAGTACCCTAGACATGAGAGTGCCCTACGAGCATAGCCCTAAATGACAGTACCTAGACATGACAGAGCCCTAACATGAATACTGACAGAGCATAGCCTAGACTGACTACCTAACTGACAGAGCCTAGAATGAGGTCCTAACATAATAGCAGACACAACCAGACTGACAGAGCTAACATGAAGTAGCCTAGACATGACATACCTAGACATGAGCAGTAGCTAACATGGCAGTACCTAGACATACATAGCCAGACAAGCACTAGACATGAGCATACTAGAATGAGCAGAGCCAACATGAGTACTAAATACATCCAGACTACATAGCCTAGAAGAACGTAGCCCTACATGAGCAGTAGCCTAGAATGCAGAGCTAAATGAGCGTACCCTAGACATAACAGTAGCCTAGACATGACTAGCCCTAGACATGCAGTGCCCTAGACATGACAGTAGCCCAACATGACATACCCTAAAGAGTAGCCCTAAATGAGTAGCCCACAGACATACCCTAGATGACATAGCCCTAGCATGAACTAGCCTAACATGAAAGTAGCCTAGACTGACAGTACCTAGACATAGAGTAGCCCTAACATGAGATAGCCTAACATGATAGCCTAATGAACAGTGCCTAACAAGCATGCCCTAGACATGAGTAGCCTAGACAGAGAGTAGCCCTAGACTGAATACCTAGATGACATCCCAGATGACATAGCCTAGAATGAGTACCTAGACATACTACTAGATGACAGTACCCTAACATGAGTAGCTAGACGGCGTGCCCTGAAGAGCATAGCCCTAACGAGTAGCCTAAATGAGTAGCCCTAGACTGGCATAGCCCTAACTACATACCCTAACAGACGTAGCCTACATAGTACCCTAGACATGAGGTACCTAGACAGCATCCTAGACAGAATAGCCCTACATAAGTAGCCCTAACATAGATAGCCTAACAAGCATAGCCCTAACATAGATGCCCTACAGAGTAGCCCTAACATGAACATAGCTAGACATGAGTAGCCCTAAAGAGCATAGCCCTAGACTGAACATAGCCCTAGACGAGCATAGCCCTAACATGAGCATAGCCTAGACATGCGTAGCCTAGACAGAAGTACCCTAAATGCATACCTAAAATAGCCTAACATAACGTAGCTAACATGACATGCCAACATGACATGCCTAGACATGAACAGTAGCCCTAGACATGAGCAGTAGCCCTAGACATGAACAGTAGCCCTAGACATGAGCAGTAGCCCTAGACATGAACAGTAGCCCTAGACATGAACAGTAGCCCTAGACATGAGCAGTAGCCCTATACATTTTTACTGTGCCAGAGTAACTTCCCTCTGACGGGATGAGGTCTAAGATACCCAAGCAATAGATCTATATTCAATTCAGTTTATTTCTATAGCGCCAATTCACAAGATGTCATCTCAAGGCACTTTACAGTTCAACCAGATCATACATTCAGTTTCAGATTCAGTTTTCTATCTGAGGAAAACCAGCTGATTGCATCGACTCATTGACTCTTCAGCAATCCCTCACACTAAGCATGCTTGTAGCGACAGTGGAGAGGAAAAACTCCCTTTGAACAGGAAGAAACCTCCAGCAGAACCAGGCTCAGTGTGAGCGGCCATCTGCTGAGGCCCACTGGGGTTCAAGGAGACAGAAGCAGACATAGAAAAAGAAGCATAGATAAAAAAGGCAACTGTCAACCAGCTCCACAGGCGGCCCCGTCCAGGAAACACACAGCCAGGCAGACGAGCTCCGAGCCAGCTCCCATGTCAGAGGATGAAGAGAGCACATCCAGTTAGTCACAGTCAGAGAAACAGGACTACACTAAAATCCAAAATCTGTAAAACAAAACATATATTTAAATATGATTATTTTTTTCTAATTATTTTGAAAAAAGTCTGATGCAACAGCAAAGTTACTTTTAGAACCTTTGTTGATGCTGCATGTTTTCAAATCTCCATTTATAAAACGTCTTCTTCGCTTGCAACAATATTGGTACAAAATTCTCTCCATACTTACACTGTCTTTCAGAGATTTTATTAAAACTGTCAAATTTTTACTCCGTTTGTAAAACGACAAGAAAAAAAAAATCCCTTTTTTAGCTGAAAGGCAAAAAGAAATAAGAACCTGTTTCCCAATAAAAGGTTTATGGAAATTAAAATTAACTAATGTTGTTTAAACTGATGATGTCGTTAAATGAAAACTTATCTGACTGACGTGAACCAGTACCAGGGCTCTGGTTTTATGAACCCAGTACCAGGGCTCTGGTTTTATGAACCAGTACCAGGGCTCTGGTTTTATGAACCCAGTACCAGGGCTCTGGTTTTATGAACCCAGTACCAGGGCTCTGGTTTTATGAACCCAGTACCAGGGCTCTGGTTTTATGAACCCAGTACCAGGGCTCTGGTTTTATGAACCCAGTACCAGGGCTCTGGTTTTATGAACCCAGTACCAGGGCTCTGGTTTAATGAACCCAGTACCAAGGCTCTGGTTTTATGAACCCAGTACCACGGCTCTGGTTTAATGAACCCAGTACCAGGGCTCTGGTTTTATGAACCCAGTACCAGGGCTCTGGTTTTATGAACCCAGTACCAGGGCTCTGGCTTAATGAACCCAGTACCAAGGCTCTGGTTTTATGAACCCAGTACCAGGGCTCTGGTTTTATGAACCCAGTACCAGGGCTCTGGTTTAATGAACCCAGTACCAGGGCTCTGGTTTTATGAACCCAGTACCAAGGCTCTGGTTTTATGAACCCAGTACCAGGGCTCTGGTTTAATGAACCCAGTACCAGGGCTCTGGTTTTATGAACCCAGTACCAAGGCTCTGGTTTTATGAACCCAGTACCAAGGCTCTGGTGTTATGAACCCAGTACCAGGGCTCTGGTTTTATGAACCCAGTACCAGGGCTCTGGTTTTATGAACCCAGTACCAAGGCTCTGGTTTTATGAACCCAGTACCAAGGCTCTGGTTTTATGAACCCAGTACCAAGGCTCTGGTTTTATGAACCCAGTACCAGGGCTCTGGTTTTATGAACCCAGTACCACGGCTCTGGCTTTATGAACCCAGTACCAAGGCTCTGGTTTTATGAACCCAGTACCAGGGCTCTGGTTTTATGAACCCAGTACCAGGGCTCTGGTTTAATGAACCCAGTACCAGGGCTCTGGTTTTATGAACCCAGTACCAGGGCTCTGGTTTTATGAACCCAGTACCAAGGCTCTGGTTTTATGAACCCAGTACCAAGGCTCTGGTTTTATGAACCCAGTACCAAGGCTCTGGTTTTATGAACCCAGTACCAGGGCTCTGGTTTTATGAACCCAGTACCAAGGCTCTGGTTTTATGAACCCAGTACCAAGGCTCTGGTTTTATGAACCCAGTACCAGGGCTCTGGTTTTATGAACCCAGTAGCAGGGCTCTGGTTTTATGAACCCAGTACCAGGGCTCTGGTTTTATGAACCCAGTACCAAGGCTCTGGTTTTATGAACCCAGTACCAAGGCTCTGGTTTTATGAACCCAGTACCAGGGCTCTGGTTTTATGAACCCAGTACCAGGGCTCTGGTTTAATGAACCCAGTACCAAGGCTCTGGTTTTATGAACCCAGTACCAAGGCTCTGGTGTTATGAACCCAGTACCAGGGCTCTGGTTTTATGAACCCAGTACCAAGGCTCTGGTGTTATGAACCCAGTCCCAGGGCTCTGGTTTTATGAACCCAGTACCAAGGCTCTGGTGTTATGAACCCAGTACCAGGGCTCTGGTTTTATGAACCCAGTACCAGGGCTCTGGTTTTATGAACCCAGTACCAGGCTCTGGTTTTATGAACCCAGTACCAGGGCTCTGGTTTAATGAACCCAGTACCAGGCTCTGGTTTTATGAACCCAGTACCAGGGCTCTGGTTTTATGAACCCAGTACCAGGGCTCTGGTTTTATGAACCCAGTACCAGGGCTCTGGTTTTATGAACCCAGTACCAAGGCTCTGGTTTTATGAACCCAGTACCAAGGCTCTGGTTTTATGAACCCAGTACCAGGGCTCTGGTTTTATGAACCCAGTACCAGGGCTCTGGTTTTATGAACCCAGTACCAGGGCTCTGGTTTTATGAACCCAGTACCAAGGCTCTGGTTTTATGAACCCAGTACCAGGGCTCTGGTTTTATGAACCCAGTACCAGGGCTCTGGTTTTATGAACCCAGTACCAGGGCTCTGGTTTTATGAACCCAGTACCAGGGCTCTGGTTTTATGAACCCAGTACCAGGGCTCTGGTTTTATGAACCCAGTACCAGGCTCTGGTTTTATGAACCCAGTACCAAGGGCTCTGGTTTTATGAACCCAGTACCAAGGCTCTGGTTTTATGAACCCAGTACCAAGGCTCTGGTTTTATGAACCCAGTACCAGGGCTCTGGTTTTATGAACCCAGTACCAGGGCTCTGGTTTTATGAACCCAGTACCAGGGCTCTGGTTTTATGAACCCAGTACCAGGGCTCTGGTTTTATGAACCCAGTACCAGGCTCTGGTTTTATGAACCCAGTACCAGGGCTCTGGTTTTATGAACCCAGTACCAGGGCTCTGGTTTTATGAACCCAGTACCAGGGCTCTGGTTTTATGAACCCAGTACCAGGGCTCTGGTTTTATGAACCCAGTAGCAGGGCTCTGGTTTTATGAACCCAGTACCAAGGCTCTGGTTTTATGAACCCAGTACCAGGGCTCTGGTTTAATGAACCCAGTAGCAGGGCTCTGGTTTTATGAACCCAGTACCAGGGCTCTGGTTTAATGAACCCAGTAGCAGGGCTCTGGTTTTATGAACCCAGTACCAGGGCTCTGGTTTTATGAACCCAGTAGCAGGGCTCTGGTTTTATGAACCCAGTACCAAGGCTCTGGTTTTATGAACCCAGTACCAAGGCTCTGGTTTAATGAACCCAGTACCAGGGCTCTGGTTTAATAAACCCAGTACCAGGGCTCTGGTTTTATGAACCCAGTACCAAGGCTCTGGTGTTATGAACCCAGTACCAAGGCTCTGGTTTTATGAACCCAGTACCAGGGCTCTGGTTTAATGAACCCAGTACCAGGGCTCTGGTTTTATGAACCCAGTACCAGGGCTCTGGTTTTATGAACCCAGTACCAGGGCTCTGGTTTAATGAACCCAGTACCAGGGCTCTGGTTTTATGAACCCAGTACCAGGGCTCTGGTTTTATGAACCCAGTACCAGGGCTCTGGTTTAATGAACCCAGTACCAAGGCTCTGGTTTTATGAACCCAGTACCAGGGCTCTGGTTTAATGAACCCAGTACCAGGGCTCTGGTTTTATGAACCCAGTACCAGGGCTCTGGTTTTATGAACCCAGTACCAGGGCTCTGGTTTAATGAACCCAGTACCAGGGCTCTGGTTTTATGAACCCAGTACCAGGGCTCTGGTTTTATGAACCCAGTACCAGGGCTCTGGTTTAATGAACCCAGTACCAGGGCTCTGGTTTTATGAACCCAGTACCAGGGCTCTGGTTTTATGAACCCAGTACCAGGGCTCTGGTTTAATGAACCCAGTACCAGGGCTCTGGTTTAATGAACCCAGTACCAGGGCTCTGGTTTTATGAACCCAGTACCAAGGCTCTGGTGTTATGAACCCAGTACCAGGGCTCTGGTTTAATGAACCCAGTACCAAGGCTCTGGTTTTATGAACCCAGTACCAGGGCTCTGGTTTTATGAACCCAGTACCAGGGCTCTGGTTTAATGAACCCAGTACCAGGGCTCTGGTTTTATGAACCCAGTACCAAGGCTCTGGTGTTATGAACCCAGTACCAGGGCTCTGGTTTAATGAACCCAGTACCAAGGCTCTGGTTTTATGAACCCAGTACCAGGGCTCTGGTTTAATGAACCCAGTACCAGGGCTCTGGTTTAATGAACCCAGTACCAGGGCTCTGGTTTTATGAACCCAGTACCAAGGCTCTGGTGTTATGAACCCAGTACCAGGGCTCTGGTTTAATGAACCCAGTACCAAGGCTCTGGTTTTATGAACCCAGTACCAGGGCTCTGGTTTTATGAACCCAGTACCAGGGCTCTGGTTTAATGAACCCAGTACCAAGGCTCTGGTTTTATGAACCCAGTACCAGGGCTCTGGTTTAATGAACCCAGTACCAGGGCTCTGGTTTAATGAACCCAGTACCAAGGCTCTGGTTTTATGAACCCAGTACCAGGGCTCTGGTTTTATGAACCCAGTACCAGGGCTCTGGTTTAATGAACCCAGTACCAAGGCTCTGGTTTTATGAACCCAGTACCAGGGCTCTGGTTTTATGAACCCAGTACCAGGGCTCTGGTTTAATGAACCCAGTACCAAGGCTCTGGTTTTATGAACCCAGTACCAAGGCTCTGGTGTTATGAACCCAGTACCAGGGCTCTGGTTTAATGAACCCAGTACCAGGGCTCTGGTTTAATGAACCCAGTACCAGGGCTCTGGTTTTATGAACCCAGTACCAAGGCTCTGGTGTTATGAACCCAGTACCAGGGCTCTGGTTTAATGAATCCAGTACCAAGGCTCTGGTTTTATGAACCCAGTACCAAGGCTCTGGTTTTATGAACCCAGTACCAGGGCTCTGGTTAGACCCCTGCTATAGAATAATGCAGTGAATATTCGGGGGAATGAAAATAAACACGTCTGGATGCGTCGCTCTGTTTTTCTCGTTACTCTGGTTATTTTTCAAACCTGGCTTCTCTTCTCTCATTTCCATCCAAACTTCACATCTGAATACCTTCTGTTTGGCACGGACCACCTGACCAAAATTCCTTCATTTGTCCACTAAAAACACATTTACTGATTGTGTGAATTTGAGAACCAAAAGGAATGGTGAACTTTTAAAATGAAGCTGACTGGAAGGTAGGAAATGAATCTGAAGGCTTGAGCTTCGGAAAACTTTTTGTGGGAAACTGTTAAAGTTAATCAGCTGAAGTGTTCAAAACCACAACTATGGTTCCAAATAGGAGGAATTTCTGCTCTTAGTTTTGGCTTAAAATCTGAAACCTGGAATTTCAGAAAAAAGAAAGATAACAAAGCTAAAGCCTTTTTTTTTATCCCTGGCTTATAATTTCTCCTTTAGTTTAATGTGATGAGTCAATCGATGTGGCGCAGCGATGGAGCGATCTTTCTTTGAAGGAGGAGAAGCGTTTCATGCAAAAAGAGGATTAAAAAAAGATCAATTTGAAGGACTCTTCACCGTCTTTGCGAATGTTTCCTGCCCTGTATGCCTGTAGTGAGTCGATGTGCAGAGCGTGCTGTTTTTTTATGGATGCTTGTGAGAAAGAAAAAAATTACTTGTTTACTTTAGTCCCTTTTTGTATAGAGAGATGTTGAACTTTGTTAGCGGTTTGTACCCAAAGAGAGATACTGTAACAAAATGTTGTGGTCATTTTTGCTCCATAAAAACTTCAGTAACGAAATAATGTTCAATAAACGGAAACCAGAAAACCAACCATCATGTTTTTTATGCGTATTTGTTTGAATTTCATTTACAGCAGAAATAAGCATCAAAGCAGATCAGGGAACTAAGCAATCGTTTAGGGCAACAAGGAGCAGGAATTCTATTCAGTTTATTTCTATACTGCCAATAAACAGCAGATGTCATCGTTTAGTATTTTACAGACGCAATCAGATCATCTGGTCAAACTGGTTTCCATTGAAAACTGCATCCAGTCATTGAATTTCCTGGATTCCTGCCATGCGGTCTACCTCTGCAGCTTTTCAACACCCAGATTAATGAAGAACTTCTCCATGGTGGATTAAAGCTGGATTACTGGTGACAAACTGAAAAAAGAGGAAGCAAACCTGAACAGTCAGTGAGGAATTAAGGAATAACTGTAACAAAAACGTCATAGAGATTTTTCCTACATTTACCTATTTTTAAAATCTAATTATTCTACTATAAACTTTATTTCTAAATGGTTTCCATTGCAGCTGTGCTTATAAATATCTTAACAACCTCAGTCTGTGTTAAAACTTTCAGATATCTTTTATAATTCACTGTTTCATCAACATGTTGGATATTTGATTGTTTTTTGTTTGTCCAATTGAATGTAATTATCTCAGAGGTCAAAGCTATGAGGTTTTTTTCTTTTGTTGCTTTTGTTTTGGAGCCAAAAGACTTTAATTAAGTTTTAGTGGAAAATAAAGTGAATCCTGGTTTATTGAGTTTATTTCAGTAACAGCAGATCTGAGCTGCAGGAGGTTTAATTATCAGACTGTTTTATGTTTCATGCTTCTTTTAACATAATTCTATTCAGTTTATTTCTATAGCTCCATCCTGTCATCTCAGGTCACTTTCTACCAGATCATCCAGATCATCCAGTCAGATTGATACAAAGTTTTCTATCTAAGGAAAACCAGCTGATTGCATCGACTCATTGACTCTTCAGCAATCCCTCACACTAAGCATGCTTGTAGCGACAGTGGAGAGGAAAAACTCCCTTTGAACAGGAAGAAACCTCCAGCAGAACCAGGCTCAGTGTGAGCGGCCATCTGCTGAGGCCCACTGGGGTTCAAGGAGACAGAAGCAGACATAGAAAAAGAAGCATAGATACAAAAGGCAACTGTCAACCAGCTCCACAGGCGGCCCCGTCCAGGAAACACACAGCCAGGCAGACGAGCTCCGAGCCAGCTCCCATGTCAGAGGATGAAGAGAGCACATCCAGGCTTTGGCTTCCCAGTCATGTTTTTCTTTTTCATATCACCCAAATTAACCCGATATTATTTATTAAAGAACCAAATAAAGCATCAACTGCAACGATAAATAACCGTTTGGATTCTTGGTTGTTGTCTCCTGCTTCATCTGGGACAGCAGTCTTAGCAGAGACTCCAAGACTTCCCTCTCCCCAGACTCCTCCTCCAGGCCAGCAGAGACATGGTCCCTCTGTTCGAAAACCTAGGACGCATCCTTAGAAGACCGGATTCGAAGGTCGATTACGTCATAGCGCGTCATAGGATTCATTGCGAGACCAAGCAAGCCGTGATCAGAGGAAAGGTTACTTGGCGCCGAACAGTGGTGAAAATTGGAAGTTCAGTTTAATATAATCCAGTCTGTGAATAGTTCCGTCTGAAATGAATGAAAATAGTTGTTTTAATGGTTATAGAGTCAGATATGTGGCGGTAATGTTTGGTTTATCTAAAGGTTTTAATCTGTTACTGTGTAAATGAGTTTGGCTGTAATTTAAGGACAGATTCTAATAGATCTGCAGGGGGGGGACTATAAATCTGATAGGAGTTTTATCTTTTTATTGCTGTTTTGCACAATATGCTTAACTACGTATTTTTTGTTGTTGAATATTAGAGATTTTGCAGATATATTTTTTTATAAATACATTGTTTAGATTTACTTATATCTTTCTACCCCTTTTATAGAATAGAATAGAAAATCCCTTTATTGTCCCACAATGGGCAGATTTACAGCAGCAGAAAGATTATTGAAAATGGTCACACAAATGTGGACCTTAGAAAAATGTATAAGAATAACATAATAGGGAAGAGTTAAAATATAAACAATAAAATACTGTAAAGTGTTTTAACAATATAAAACCGGAGAATAAATAACCAATATGCAGCTATGGACATTTTTACAGTAATGGATATTTGAAAATAGCAGCAACATCAGAGATGTGCAGAATGAAAGCAGCAGGTTATTTAACTGACTAAGGTAGAAATCATTACATTTGATTTGATTGGTTCCTGCTCCCGGCTGTTGGAACATTTATTCTGGATTCTTGTGAGTGTAGTCTTTGTTCACTTCACAATAAAAAAGAAATAAACAAACACTTTTGAAAACTTCTGTATTCATTCTTTTCTTGCTTTGTGTGTCAATGTTTACGGTTGCTAAGCAACAGAGCATACGGCGGTAAAACCCGCCGAAGGGTAGACCTGGTCGAATTCACAGCCTAAACTCTTCCGGTCTCCTTATTTTCAAGGACTTCGAAGGATCCAGTCCAGGTAGACCGCGTCCTTGGAGGACACGTCCTAGGTTTTCGAATAGAGCCTTTGTCCCCCTAAGGTGTCCTGGTTCGTCCCCTGGAGCGCCTTCTGGTGGAACATCCCTGGAACACCTGCAGAGGGCGCCATTCGGAGGGAATTTGTCTGTAAGGCAGAGGGCAGCCCAGCCAGAGTCCAACATGGTGCTTGAACTTAATGCTCTAATGTGGACCTTCAGCACCCAGAGATTAGATATATCTATCTCTCTTAGATCGATATATCTATATTGATTATATATATCTATATTGATCCACTGAGGTTTGGCTATTTTGTTTGTTTTTATTTGATTGGTACAAGAACCAGAATAAAGGGAAAGTTTCACCCTATATATGGAGTGAATTTTGCTCCATTATTGTTGCAAACAAAGAACATATTTTACAGAAACAAAATCTGAAAAAATGGAATGCAGAAGATTGGAAAAACATGTTAATGACAAAAAACGGAGAGTAAAGATTTCATATTTGATTTCTGTAAATTCATTTAAAAAATCTGTGCTGTGTCTGTAGATCTATATAAGTCGGTTGTGCTCTTCTTTTTAAATCTCACTTTGCAGCTGATGAAGCAGACAGAGGAAGTTTGGTCAAACTGTCTCTGCTATCTTCTCTTTTTTTCACCTTTTTTTGTAATGTCCCATAACATGAATTATTCCATAAACTTTAATGAAACTATTTTTTTTATTATATAATATCTTTTTATATATAAATCGAACAGAGCAGTATGGGGGAAGCAATAATCTGCTGGGCCCTTTCTTTGAATAAGGCATGTTTTATTCTTATTTTCTTTACACAGAGTGGATACAAAGCAACATTTTGTTTCATACAGCTTTCATTCCTTAAAGTGCAGCAGTGATCAAATGCACAAAAATAAACATGCATTGATATGGAAGCTTAGAGCATTAATATCTATGGTGCAAATATGCACTTTACAGCATTAAGACTGTAATTCCTATCATGGAGGGAAATAAAATTCATGAAAGAAATTTTGAACAGATTTTTTATTTTCATGTTTGTTTTTTGAACTGTTTGCATTTAAAAAAAATGCAATCTTTACAAATAGTGTTTTAAAGTGTGGGCTTTATTGTTGCAAGCAAATAATCTAAATTGTAAATGAAAAGTTGAGAAGTCAAACTTTGAAAATTGATAATATGAAATATATTAAAAGATTTTATAATTTAAATAGTTTTTGATTATTATCTATTCTTATTCTATTTTATCAAATCTTATTTTTTCTGTTTCTATATATTCTATATTTAATGCATTGGTACTTTTGATAGAGTGAAACCAGCAGTTCTCTTCTGAACTGCAGCAAACAGCTTTCATTCATTCTTAAAAAGTTCTCTTAATGATCCGGATCTGTTTATTACAGTCATGTGACCAGCAGCCATCAGACAGGTGATGCTCTGTTGTTGTTTATCTAAAATAGTGAATAGGTGAAAAATCACCAGGATCAAATCAGCTGATTAAAGCTGCAGATGTTTGAGCTGCTGGCTGCGCATCACCGCCATCTTGTGGCAGAATGCGGTACTTATTATTGTCTCCAACAGTTTTAGACGAACATTTCTCTAATAAAATACATGTTAGATAAACTGCGGTTTTATTATTGATGTATGAAACATATTTAATTATCTCTACATGCTTTCAATTTTTTTTTATTATCTGTATTTTTTTTTTATTATTATTTCCTCCATTTATTCTGATCTCCTTCATAACCACCTGCAGACTTAGCGGCAATATTTGTCTAAAAATGTGCATTTTAATTAAAAAGAAAAACATTTTATTGAAACTTTTCTCTCATTTTATTTCCCCTCCGGGTGGTGGTATCCCATAATGCATTGCGCTCTGGCTGGATCATGGACCAAGGCGGTAAGCTAAGCCTATCCGCTGTTAGCAAACTGTTTGTTTTTGTTGTTTGTTCCTTTCTGTTCTCTGAGGGACATTTTTAGTTTAGCATGAACCATCTAATGATTAAAATAATTAGCTGAAGTGGCGCATTGCTGCTCTGCTGTGGCTCTATGGCTACAGGAAGCTAGCAGTTAGCTACAGAATCATTCAAAGTGCTTCATTATGCAGACAGCTAGCATGTTTCAGACCCACCGAATCATTAACTTTATGACCTGAAACGATTCATTGCTACATATAACGCGGTTAATCATCATTAATAACCAGTCGATATGCGAGGTTGGTTCCAAAATCCAGGCCGCTAATGCTAGCGCTCAGCGTTAGCCGCTAATGCTAACGCGGCTAAAGCTCCATGTTTGGTTTATCCGCTTCAGTTTTAAGGTCATTTTCATGTTTGCATTAAATAGTTTTCCTACATTTTTAGCAGTAAAGTGTTTTTAATCCGCGTTTTTTCAGAAGTTATAGTTTTTTCTGACTATAAGAGAATTGGCTAGACCTTAGGTAGCCACCGAGATGCCTGATCAAAAACGCCTGAAGCGCCTTTCAAGCAGCATTAATATGTTGTTAATATTATGATCACAAAATTCATAAAACGTGACAATTAACTAATTTAATTGTATCCAGAATTTTTTGTCAATAATAAGATGTAATAAAACGGAAAAGTATTTTTTTTTCCTGTTTGGTAATCTAACTAAAACGCCTCATTCCAAAAATGAGCTCAAACATCTATTTATTGAATGCTTTCCTATTGTTGAGAACACAAGAGAACCACAGTACTCTGATATTCATAGATCTAGACAGATGGCTGCCTTTAGTGCTTTATTTATAAAGGGAATAAAAACATTAATGTATAAAAAATGACGAATAACAGCCGATATGGATGCCAACATCAATAGATCCTGCATCCCTAGAATGGACACAACTTCACTTCCGTCTGTCCGTCCGTCCGTCCATCCATCCATCCATCCATCCATCCATCCATCCATCCATCCATCCTTTTGCTGGTTTCTTATACTTTAATTTTCAGTCTGTTTCCTGTGAGTCTGTCTCTCTCTGGGTTGCAGATATTTCTGAGTCCTGCTGAACCACAAATGACAAAATTATATGTTGAATTTTATTATAGCATTGCATATTTTTTCTTGTAAACTTGATATATTTTATTCCATGTTGCATATCCCAGTAAATCTGTTTCACCTTTAAATCAGCAGTTCTCCCTAGTTGTGTCTCTGCTCTGCTTAAAATCAGATTGATGAACCAGTCTACCGATATAATGATGCCAGAGAAAATTATTTTCAGGATCTCTAGAAGCTCTGCAGCCTGATTCTCTGTTCAATCTGAAAACAACAGATCTGTGTTCATTTTAATCTGGAACTCTGAGTAATGCTCCTCTGAGGAGCCCAGCTTTTTTTTAACTCATATAAATGACAATCTGTTGCCATTTTTAGCTGAAAAAGCTCCGTATGTGTAACGAACGGATTTTTCGGTGGTATCTCTAATTTTTAGACTAGAAGAGTTCTGCCTTTTAAGACAGGAAAGTATAGCAGTTAAAGTTGCTACTTGAGAAAATACTGAACCATAGAGATAAAAATAGCCCTGTGATTCAAATTATAAATTGTATTTGGAATAAAAATGAGAGAACTAGGGGTGCTAAAAAACACATCCTCCAAAGACAGATATTTACATGGGAATGTGGCAGATAATTAATTGACATATTACTGATCTTGCTGGATTTTATTCTGCTTTACTTCCATAAATTGCAGGATCTTCTTTACTTTATCTTTGCCAGAAGATTTAAACTTTAAAAGCCTTGCCCTCATAATTTGCAAGTTAATTTATTTATAAAGTAAATGTAAACGCTGCTTCTGTTCTCCTGATATTTGGGACCAAACCATCGCGTTTTCATATCATCCACAGAAAATGATCTTCCAGGAGGCGACGGCTCGGGGGGGCTGAGCGACCTGGACGTCCGCAGACAGATTCCCATTAAGCTGCTTTCAAAGCCGCCCTTAAGGAGCAAACCGCCGCCGCGCACGCAGAGACCCGGCGGCGGGCGTCCGTGTAAAGGCAACCCTGGAGAGGACGGTAAGGAGGAGCGGCTGCAACTGGAAACATCTCCACATCCAATCCTCTGTGTTTCCATAGGATGTGTTGATATTTGGCTGCTAACTTTCAGGAAGGGTTCACCTGTGCCGAGTCCAAAGGAGGGCGGGGCCTAATGGCCTGCAATTAAAATCTAACATTTTTTATTTTTTTTATTCCATTTTTTTCTGATTCCCCTGCTAGCTTGCGCTGCAGCAGGTTAGCCATGTGTTACCATTGTGACTAGCCTCGCTAAGCCTTAATCCTGCTTCAAGGAACTCTGGAAAACATCATTTCAACATCTGGAAATTGGACTAACAGAAATGAAAATATATAAAATCAGTTAAAAACGGATTGAGAAATAAACCATGGAAAAAATAAAATCAGGAAAACAGCAATTAGTATAAAAACTAGTTTTTGATCTGCAATAAATTATTGGCAGAAAAATCATTTAATAATTAAATCATTGAGAATAAAACTGATGCTAAATCTTTGGTTTAGATTTTCTTTTTAATCCTGAATCTGTAAACTTAGTAGCTCATGTTCACTCTGATAAATGATAAACCAACTTAAAGCTAAGCCTGTTAGTTTTACGCTGAAGCTAACAGGACGCTAAAGCTAACAGGCTTAGCTTTAAGCTAAAGCTAAACCCGTCTCTCTGTCCTGTGTCTGACAGTTTCTTTTCCTGCAGATAAATTTGGCTTCAAGCAGGAGGAGCGATTTGACTGTGGAACCAAAGCTGGAGACGTCTTTGGGAGTCAGAGGAGGTTTCCTCAGCCTCTCTTCTGGGATTACAAGGTAGCTAACTGCTGCTCTAGAATTACTCCTGTTTCTAAATGATTTCAGCTTAATTTCCCTGTTTTCCCTCCAACAGTTAAATTTGATCGGTGAGAGGGACAAACTTCCCATTCACTTCTGTGATAAATGTGGTCTCCCCGTTCAGCTCTACGGACGGATGGTGAGCAGCAGAAACCGTTTTATTATATATTATAGAATAAATATCTTGACTTATTTTGTAACAATATAATTCATGTATTGATGTTAAACAATATGAAGCATCAGAGAAACTGCAGAGAAAATAAAACCAAATCCTCTGAAGATTTTTATGAAACTGATTCAAGTTTAATAATTGGCCTCTGAAAGACCAGGTTGACTGATCAACTGTAATGATTTGGTAGAAATGAAGCTGCTCAGGGTGATGAGGATGATGAGGATGGTAATGATGAGGATGATGATGGTGATGATGATGATGAGGATGATGAGGATGATGGTGAGGATGAGGATGATGGTGATGATGATGATGAGGATGGTGATGAGGATGGTGATGATGATGATGAGGATGGTGATGATGGTGAGGATGATGGTGATGATGATGTGGATGATGGTGAGGATGAGGATGATGGTGATGATGATGATGAGGATGGTGATGAGGATGATGATGGTGATGATGATGATGAGGATGGTGATGATGGTGAGGATGATGGTGATGATGATGATGGTGATGATGATGAGGATGATGATGAGGATGGTGATGATGATGATGAGGATGGTGATGATGATGAAGATGATGGTGAGGATGAGGATGGTGCTGAGGATGATGGTGAGGATGAGGATGGTGATGATGATGGTGATGATGATGAGGATGATGGTGAGGATGAGGATGATGGTGATGATGATGATGAGGATGGTGATGAGGATGGTGATGAGGATGGTGATGATGGTGAGGATGAGGATGAGGATGATGGTGAGGATGATGGTGATGATGATGATGAGGATGGTGATGAGGATGATGATGGTGATGAGGATGGTGATGAGGATGGTGAGGATGATGGTGAGGATGAGGATGGTGATGATGATGAAGGTGAGGATGAGGATGATGATGAAGGTGAGGATGAGGATGGTGCTGAGGATGATGGTGATGATGAGGATGGTGAGGATGGTGATAATGAGGATGGTGATGATGAATGAGGATGGTGATGATGATGAAGATGATGGTGAGGATGAGGATGGTGCTGAGGATGATGGTGATGATGATAGTGGTGATGGTGAGGATGATGGTGATGATGATAGTGGTGATGGTGAGGATGAGGATGGTGCTGAGGATGATGGTGATGATGATAGTGGTGATGGTGAGGATGATGGTGATGATGATAGTGGTGATGGTGAGGATGATGGTGAGGATGGTGAGGATGATGGTGAGGATGGTGATGATGATGATGATGGTGATGATGATGAGGATGGTGATGATGATGAAGATGATGGTGAGGATGAGGATGGTGCTGAGGATGATGGTGATGATGGTGATAATGAGGATGGTGAGGATGAGGATGGTGATGATGAATGAGGATGGTGATGATGATGAAGATGATGGTGAGGATGATGGTGAGGATGGTGATGATGATGATGATGGTGATGATGATGAGGATGGTGATGATGATGAAGATGATGGTGAGGATGAGGATGGTGCTGATGAGGATGGTGATGATGGTGATAATGAGGATGGTGAGGATGAGGATGGTGATGATGAATGAGGATGGTGATGATGATGAAGATGATGGTGAGGATGAGGATAGTGGTGATGGTGAGGATGATGGTGATGATGATGATAGTGGTGATGGTGAGGATGATGGTGATGAGGATGATGATGATGAGGATGGTGATGATGAAGGTGATGGTGAGGATGGTGATGATGATGAGGATGGTGATGATGAAAGTGATGATGGTGATGATGGTGAGGATGGTGATGATGATGGTGATGATGGTGAGGATGGTGATGATGATGGTGATGATGGTGAGGATGGTGATGATGATGGTGAGGATGGTGAGGATGGTGATGATGGTGAGGATATTGATGATGATGGTAATGATGATGATGGGGATGATGATGAGGATGGTGATGATGATGGTGAGGATATTGATGATGATGGTGATGATGATGATGGTGATGATGATGATGATGAGTGTCTCTCCTGGTTGTCCATCGGTTGGTTTTTCTGATTGATCTGACTCTGTCTCTGAATCCTCTCAGATTCCCTGCAAACACGTCTTCTGCTACGACTGCGCTCTGCTGCATGAGAAGAAAGGAGAGAAGATGTGCCCAGGGTGAGTTTGCCGTCTAGACTCCGCCCTCATTGCTGGGAGGTGGAGCTTAAATCCTCTCTCTGTTTCCAGGATGAACCTGTTTAAATGCACGGAGCCGGTCCAGCGCATCGAGCAGTGCCAGCGAGGCTACCTGTTCATGTGCAGCGTGGTGCCGGGCTGTAAGCGCACCTACCTGTCTGGGCGGGACCTCCAGGCCCACGTCAACCACCGCCACCTGAGGACGCCTAAGACGGCGTCCCGCCAGGAGCCCGTTCATCTGGCCCCAGCGCCCGAAGTGCCGGAAAGGTTCCGCGTCCCTCCGCCTCACATACCCAAAAGCCACGTTCACCTCCCCGGGCCGCTCCAGCACGGCGGCCACGACCCGTACAGCCAGCCGCCGCCGCCCAACCCCCACGAAGGCCCGCCCCCTCCGTCGCCCATGGGGCCTGAGACCTACCGCATCTCCACGGTAACCACTCGTAAACACAGCAATCTCATCACCGTGCCGATCCACGACGACTCCGCGTCTCGGGAGCCGCTGTCTGCGGGGCCCGGCCCCGGCCAGCCCCCCCACCACCACCCTGGGGACTACGCCGCCCAGCCCCCCGTGGTTTCTCACGCTCACCACATGATGGCGCCGCCGCAGCATAACTTTGGACCTCCTCCTCCCCCCCCTCCCCCCATCAGTCACCCCATGCAGCACCCAGCCCAGGCCTCGGGGACCCCCCACATGGTGTACAACCAGGCCCCTCCCCCACCTATGTCTACAGCCCCCCCACCCATCACCCCCCCACCAGGGCACATCATGGGTCAGCTGCCCCCCTACATGAACCACCCGCCCCCAGGGCCCCCGCCGCAGCACAGCGGCCCTCCTGTCAACGCCCCCCCACCCCATCACTATAACCCCTCCTTCCCTGAGGACCAGGGCACCCTCAGCCCCCCCTTCAGCCAGCCGGGGGGGCTGAGCCCGGGCATGTGGCCCGCCCCCAGAGGGCCGCCCCCCCCACGGATGCAGGGTCCGCCCCCGCAGGGCCAGATGCCGGGCCCCCACCATCCAGACCAGGGCCGCTACAGGCCGTACTACCAGTAAGCTGGTTGCCTAGGTAACAGTCATTTCCAGTGATGTCAGCAAAGGATGTAGGAGAGCTAGATGCGCACGCAGTCCCAGCGTCTGCCGGATGAATATCTACGTTCATTAGTTTCACAATAAACATGTTTGTTTGATTTTTGCCTCAATCTTTTCAGACTTTTTATTAAAAACGGTGATAAAATAAAGTGACGCTGATTTAAACTCCTCCTTCTTTTCCCTTCGCAGTATGGGGAGAAATCAGTTCCTCTATTATTAAAAGCTGAGACTTTGTTTCAGAAAAGGAAATTTAAAGAAAAAGTTTTAAAAACGGAACAATCAAAAGGTTTAAAAAATAATTTACATGTTTGCAAATGTTTGAGTTTAGTTTCAACATCCAAAGGTTTCCTTCTGTTGGCAGATTTGATCCTGTAAGAAGGATAAATGCTGCAATAAAACGGATTTAAAGCTGAAACTCTTTGGTCTCCTGGACGTCAACCCTGGAAGAAGAAGAAGAGTGGAGCCTCAGTGAGTTATTAGGAGTAATGGATGGATGATTGATGGATGGATGCGCTCGGTTACATTTCTGTGGCCTTTCATCCATCTTCAATCAGTCCAGATGGTTAATCTGAACTCGTATTGATTAGGATTTTATGTAATAAGTTGGTCCAGTTGATTTAAATGAGTGAGAATAATGTAGATTATATTAGAGCCTCAGAGGAAGAGAAAAAACTAACATCCGACATTAAGAGGAATTTTTCCGTTTGTGAGAAAAAGACATTAAAACCCTGAAAGGAGTCAGACTGACTCTCTCTGCAGTGACACCCTAACGCCACCAGATGGCAGTGAAACGCCACCCTACAGCTGCCAATAATGAGTTAAAGCATTTCTTCTACCATAATTTCTTTCTATCCACCAAGCAACTCTCTGGGATTTGGGGGATTAAGGAGGTCAGTGTCCTAATCTGAGAGAGACTTTAATCTCCATAGATTAGGACACCATACTAAACAATCCACAGACTATGGAGTGAAAACTGTTCCATTATGGCGAGAAAAAAACATGTAAATGCTAATTTAACAAAACTTTAAAACACTTCTTAACTAAAAAAGGTTTTAACTTTGCTTTTATCTCAGACCGTTTTTTCAGATTAAGTTTTTCAAAACGCATTTTTCTTCAAAATGCGTTTTCCAGAACATAAAGTGTTCACTCCTTGGGGCGGACGAATGAAGGAGCATTTCTATTGGTTTGCATTTTAATTGGTTCATTTTGGGCTTAATTAAACAGAATATGATCCGTAGAACAAAAGAACATTTAATAAAAAAATTCATGAAAGTCTTAAAAAGAAGATTTTGAAGAAAAAAAAAGAGAAAAAAAAAAAGTTTGTTTCAAAGCCTTCTTATTAGAAGGCTTTGAAACTTATTAAAACTTTAAACTTATTAAAGAAGTTTGTCAAAGTTTTGTTTCTGGATTATTTAGTGTGAAATAATATTGGAACAAAGTTAATTTCCTGCGTTACACAGGAAGTGGCGAACGTCCCTCCCTGCAGGAAAGTTCTGGCCTGAATGAAACTTTTATTTCTATTCAGCCAGTTATTAATCAAGGACGTTCTAAATCATAAAACCTTCATCCTAACATGCGAGTTTTCAGCTCCGCCAAAGGAGGTGAAACCTGTCAGTCTGCAGGCAGACGGAGAAAAAGCAATGATCATGAAGCCAAGATGACTGGAGGTGACCTGAGTTTATTCAGCTGCTTTGTTTAACAGCTTCCATCAACTGTAAATCTTGTAATGTTTGTGCTTCCTATAAATGGCCTGTTGACAGCAGGATAGTTTGCTTCTATAAAAGGTGAGGATGGCAGCGGGGGTCAAACCCGGGTCACGTTCGTTTCCCTGTTAGCAGGCGTTAACAAACAAGGGCAGGGCCGGCAGCGTTGCTGAGCCACTGACTCATAATCCTGGCTTCCCTGAACACCTGATGCAGCTACAGGTAGAGAAAGAACCTTTGTCCCCGGGGCGGCGGCGCCCGCTGACTGGAAGCTAAATCAATCAACCAAGAAGGAAAACAAGCTCCTTCTATAGGAAACAAGGACCGGCGGATGATTCAGACGCTTCTGATCATCTGATAATGAGATAAACTGAGATCAGCTGTGAGGATCAGATAAAGGCTGCAAAGATTCTCAGTTTCACCGAAAAACAAAAATCAGACTGATTGTCCTGAGAGGAAACCGGCAGCGCTCCGATCACCCCACAGTCAGTGGGGCTGCTGGGGTCTGTGGGTGAGAGGCGGGGTCTAACCTGGACAGGCCTCCAGTTTGTCTAACTGGTCTGCAGGAACCTTCTGGGCCCTTTGGACCAGTGAGGTGGTGTTTCCAGTCCAGGTGAGGGTGTCTGTGATGACAGAGACCAATGTGCTGATATTTCACCACAGGCAAACGTCCACGTTTTCGTCTAACCCTCCAAAATAAAATAAAAAATATAATAAAATACGATCAAGGGTTTCTAATCTCCAAAGCATCCTCAGCCTTCTGACTGGTTGATGAAAGCTTTGGAAAATGTCCTTCTGCTTCACGTCCACAGGACAAACATTTCTTCCATCTGCTGCCAAACCTTCAGTCTCCAGCTTTAAAACATCCCAGTCTGCAGATGGACCAATTTACATCAGCTTCATTCCTGCAAAGTTAGAACTTCTCATTAATCAATGGCTGTTTCAGGATTGATCTCAAAGTTTTACCTCCTGAGCTTTTTACTAATCTGCTTTCTAAATAGTGTCTCTATAAAATCATCTACATTTGGCCTCGTTTCAGATAACGTTGCATCAGAGGTTATTGGACTGTGACTGTTAATTTATTTCAGAAATACTTGATTAATCCCAAAGGAAAATAAAAATTTTTAACAGATTCAGACACTGCAAAAAAATAAAATAAAAAATGGTTTGTTTGCTCAGATTAGAGGTTAATAAAAAGAAAAGCAGGATAATCAGTAGCATTCATAATAAAATCATAATTTTATGTTACATTTAGCAAGAATAAGAGAAAATTCTCACTCCAGGCCTTTAGGTGGCAGTAATAGTTTTTTCCTGGGTGTGCAGCGCACAGATGGATGGCTGGAAAACAGAGGAGTAAAAATCACACAAAGCAACGACTGAATCAGAGTCTATCGATTAAACTAGAAGAAAAAATGATTTTCAACCCAACGAGCTTCAGCTTTCTTTATCCTCCAGGAAATATTTTGATTAGTGCAGAGAAACATTAAATAGCACATTACATGTTAGTATAAAAACTAATGTGATGTGTAGCAAAGCTGAAAACCCAGAGGAAAAATACTGATGAATCATTTCAATTCTATTCAGTTTATTTCTATAGATTCACATTATGTCTCCTCAGGTCATTTTATAGATCCAGATCAACCAGATCATCCAGTCAGATTGATTCAAAGTTTTCTATCTAAGGAAAACCAACTGATTGCATCGACTCATTGACTCTTCAGCAATCCCTCACACTAAGCATGCTTGTAGCGACAGTGGAGAGGAAAAACTCCCTTTGAACAGGAAGAAACCTCCAGCAGAACCAGGCCATCTGCTGAGGCCCACTGGGGTTCAAGGAGACAGAAGCAGACATAGAAAAAGAAGCATAGATACAAAAGGCAACTGTCAACCAGCTCCACAGGCTGCCCAGTAGTTGCCATGAGTTATTGCTCAGTGAGAGAGAAGAATGTTGCACAGGAGAGACAATAGTTGATGTTTTTATTAGCCGCAGGAGCTGCAGACCTGAGGGACCGTCTTTTGATCATGCAAGGCGTCTCGGTTCAGCTGGAAGGCCGTGAGAAACGCCACACGGCGTGGCGCGGAGGACCAGTGGCGGAGCTCCAGTGATCAACCACAGCCTGCTAGCTTTCTCTGATCGTAAATAATAACAAAGATCTGTCTGTAAATTAGGAGCAGAGTTTAAACCTACTCGTCTATTAATAAAGTCTAGAACAGTTTATCATCCAGCTTCTTCTCTCCTCTGTTTCATCTAATTGTCTCCAAATGTTCTTATTTTCAATGGATGCAATTATCATCTAAAGAAATATTGCAAACTTTGACAGAATTGATTTTTTCTTAATTAAAACATGAAATTAATGTTGATTAAAGTTTAAAATTGAACCTAAAGAATAAAGTAATAGTGAGGCTCAGCTACCCAGCCCGACGGTTTGTAGTCAGAAGGTCACCTGCAGCCATATTTGACCTCTGACCTCCCTCAGGACACCCACACAGCCTCTTTCTCATGTTTCCTGTTTCATTTCTTTTCTGAGCAGCAACTGTTGCTCTTCCAGCGTATTTCTGATGCTGTGTGGTCCCAGCAGAGACGCGTCCATCACATCCTTTCCTTTAGGTTTCCTCCTCCAGGGTTTGCTTAATCCTAAACTGGACAAACAGAAAGTTAGTCTGAAACCAAGAATCACCTCTCAGTTTCTAAAATTAATTCCTGCTTTTTATTCCCAGCAGCTGATATTCGCTCCGTTAAAGCTAAAGGCATTTCTTTATTCTTTTAATAAAATTATTTCATATTGATTAAAATATGATTAAAAGTTGATTAAAAGTTCCCATTTTAGCTGTTTGCATTAATATTTGAATTTCCTGTTACTAATCGCATTAAAGCTGATGTTCCTAAAGCTGGAAGTGTTTTACAAAAACAAAGATAGGAAGTTTACAGCATAAATAAAATGTAAAATAATAATAGTAATTAAAAAAAAAGAGTCATAGAAGGAATAAAAGTATTTTAAGAGCTATTAGTCTCCATGTCTGCATTATGGAAGTTTTCTTTCCATCGGTTGATCTTTCAGCATCTTAGAAAGCTTTAAAATGGGGGTGTGCAGTTATTCCTGATTGTCATAGTTTTGGTTCTGATTTAGTTTTTTCTTTCAGTTTTCATTGATTTTGTTTCCATTTTGTGTTTATATTAGATTGTATTTGAGTTCTTTGGTATTTCCACTGTCAGTCTCCTTCTCCTCGCTCCCTTCTAGCCTCCTCTGTCCACACCTGCTCCCAATCTGCTGATTATCCTGCTCTTTGCTTCTCTCTCCCATAGATGCGCCTCCTGCTCAGGTTGCTGGTTTGTTGTCATTTCTTTGATCCCTCGTTGTTTTGAGGATTCCTGGTTTTCAGTGTCACAATGCGATTCATCACAAAGACGATGATGTGGTGCATTGGTTAGAGAGCATGACCCGTCTATGGAGGCCTTAGACCCGGGTTGGCATCCAACCTGTGCTCCTTTGCTGCATGTGTTTGTTAAACCTTCTTCTAAGACCTTTCTGCTGCTCCTGGGTGATGCGCTGCTATCTAGTGGCTTGGAGTTCACAGTTTATATAAAAGTAGGACAATGATATTTCAGATGAATGTTTGCCTATAAAGATTTTTCATAGATTCTGTGAAATTCCTTTTCTTTTCAGCAGATTTCTTATGTTTCTGAGGCTCTTTTCTGTTTAGGCAGCAGTTCTGCTCAGCTTACATTATTCTGACTGTATTTCTGCAGGAAATGTAAAGTTTTTAGGTTCTGCTGAGTTTCTCTTATTGTCATTTCCAACTTTAAAGGAAAACATCTCCACCCTGCAGCAACTCTTACTGCTCTGTTGGTGGTATGTATACCGTTAGCTAGAAAGACACTCATCGGCTCTTATTTATGTACCCCCTCCCCCGCTGAATTACAGTTAACGTTGCAGGAAACTGAGTGACTCCATGCAGGATGAATCAGGCTGGGAGTCGTGAAGTGTGGCGGGAAGCCGCCTGCAGTTTCTGTGTTTGCAAGTATGACTGGAATGACTCTGTGCTGCAGGACAAACGCCCAACAAGTGTCTCAGACATTCCCTGAATACCCAGGTCGTTTCCAGACCCCCCAGAAAGAGACAAGCCCCCATTAACTGCTCAGAGACGGCGGTGATCATCATCCAGACCCATTTATTTAGAAGTGATTATGATTCATTGCATGCATCATAATCCACTTTTCATTTTGTTGATCTGTCTGTACTGAAGTTGCAGCGAAGCCATTTATTCTGTTGTGTCATAAGCAGCTCAGTTGACTTCGCCGTACGGCGGTTCAGGGTTTATTTCTCAAACGTCACAAAGTGCTTTTGTTTGCTTCTTCTGCAGAACTATTGGTTGTGTAATTCTTCCTATTCAGCCGTCACTGTGAGGCTTTGATTTATTTAAATCATCTAAGGCTGGGAACTAAGAGAAAAACAGGGAGGGGCGGTGCCCCCCCCTCCAAATGTTAACCCCTGGGCTTAGAGAAGGTCAGATGATGCTTCCTCAGGCCGGGTGGATCCTTAAATATCAGCGTTGGTCGGAGCTGCGGGGGCTTCATGCTCAGGTTGGGGCTGGGGGGGTCATTCCCTCATGAAGCCGCTGCTCTGACTAATGTTCATCTCTTCCTTTGAACTGAGCTTTGCTCACTTAGAAGCTGAAATGCTCCTGCTGCCGTATCATGATGGCGACTGATGGCCATAACTTCTCCTTTATTTTCCTTCCTGTTGTCGTCATCATGAAGCAGGTCCCTCCAGAGGGGCTGATCTTCAGGCTGGTTTATTCTCAGAAACCAGCTGGTTTGCGTGTGTGTCGCAGTAACGCAGGTACGATTGTCCCTCTGGCATTGTGGCGCAGACCAGGCGTCAATATTTCGGCATAAATCAAACATATCTGCGAGAAGTTCACTGCGACGCGCTGCTGGGAGGAGAACCAGGCCTTTACAACCTTCTCACCACTGGACCGCAGTGGGACTTCACCTTGATGATTGTTGAGTACGATGCTTGCCCCGTTATGTTTTTGTTTGGCACTACTTTGTAAAGCGGAGGGTTACGTGTGTGCAATAAAGGCGGAGCCTCCTGGTTCTCTGAGTTCAGCCAAAGCGGACAGTGTTGCTACCCGTTAGCTTGATAGTAATGTCTCCTGTTTATCTCATCAGTGAGTTATCATTTCTGCAGAGATGCATTCACACGGTGCAGATGATGGTGAAGTGTCCCGTGGCTCCCATGCAGGCGGTAGGAGATCCGCTGCAGAAAAACCAACGATGATTAAAGACTTTTGTTTCAGGTTTAGTGGGAAGCTCTGCTGCTCTGATGATGGAGGGAAACCAGTCAGAAAACGCCTCTAATGATGGTTTCCTAGTTACCATCTACCTGTTTCCCGCCTGTGGCTGCATCTGTTGTCAGCGAGTCGTGAACTTCCCATCATGACTTTATGATGTTTAACTATAATTCTTCCAACAGGTCTTGGAAATGATGATCCTGCTTATTGTCAGAGCGGCTGCTGAAAGCTTCCCATAAACATGTTATAAATAAACTGCATTCAGTTTACATTTTACTGCAGTTTATTTTTACGGCGCCACTTGAGTTACATTTCCTGCGGTCCAAGAAAGTTTACAGGTGGAACTCAGATGCATCATCACAGAACAGATTTATTGAGGAGCAGATTTAAAGAAGCAGTTCTAGTCAAAAGCTCCATTTAATGGATGATGACCTGATGGCATCAAACAGAAGATCGTTAGTTTAGAGACGCCTTCAGCAGACGAACGGCTGAGACGTGACGGTTAGGCTCAGCGTTTGGTTCGCCGTCCTTAACCACGAACTGCATTTGATTTAATGATGTGATGCTCTGAAAGGAATAGAAAAATCTTTGCAGTTGAAAAAATTAACACTTTTCTCATAAACTGCCCCATTTTACTATAAAACCCCCAAATAAAACCAGCTGCCCTTAGAAAACGGCTCATTAAGGTCGACCTGCGGGAAGTTTGAAGGTTAAAGCAGCTTAGATTACATAACTTTATTTCACACTTTGAAGTTCTTTACTTCATTAGCTGCTAATAGACGGTGGACGCTACGTCTGCAAAGGTTTCCCTGTCGCTAAGCTAGCTGTGTGCATGAGGAGAATGAGCTTCATTAAAAATGGATAAAAACAAAATAAACTCACAATATCATCATTTTATAGAGTAACTAGCATCCTATAAAAACATTAACATGTTTGGATCTTTGTGTCAAAATAAGCAATAGCTCATAAACCACCAAGCTTTTTCTGAACCTCTAAGATTATAGATAAGAAAATACAGAAATCTGACATTAAATGACTTCAGGAAGTAAAATTATCAAACAAACAAACCTATAAATAAAAGGTTTAGTTTCATCATGATTGAATTTCCATTTAAAGGCTGTTGGTTTGAAACCCGGATGGATTCAGTTTGGATTCGCACCTTTTCACCATCGTTCCATTTCACCTTCCAGACGTCAGCGCCACTCAATATAATCTGGAACATCTGGATTAAAATATCTGGAGTCTGGTAAAAGTTTAAATGACTTCAGCTGAGACCTGGAAAGAGATCAGGAAACAGGAAGTGGAAACAGGAAGTGGAAACAGCATATAGATGCTTTCAGCTGCATGAAACCCATCATCTGCAGCCAGCAGCTCTTTATCTCCTGCCAAGCAGCTCACTCAGCTCATCTCCTAACAGCATGTTAGCCCCCCCCCCCACCTTTTTCTTTTATTTATAAATCTCCCAAATAGCCGGCCATGATAGAAACGCCCCCGTTCTGAAGGTTTAAAGTTTTCTGACAGCTTTGCACATCAGGATCTGACTTTGTTCAGAATAATTTTCAAATAAAATTCAATGAAAGTCAATAAAGGCTTCTGCAGGTTTGCAGGAGGTTTGCTTCCACGCCTGCCCTGTATTTACTGTGGCTGCACAGCTAACTGCTTTTCTAACATAACTTCCAAATCGCAGACATTTGAGTTCTGCTCATGTTACATTTGTTTAAAAAAATCTTTTCAGCTTTAATCCTAAACTGAGCTTTAATCCTAAACTGAGTTGACAGGAAATGGTTTCCAGTACGTTGAGAATTGCACCATTAGTTCCATGAAACAAGAAGAAGACACGATTTGCTGATCCCAGCCATGATGGGGAGAGAAACGTGTTTAAATGTTCATCAGACTAGAACTTTCCAGGAAACAGTAACATCTAATAAAACAGACTTTGGACATTTCTAGAGATCAATCACATAGAAGTCAATCACTTCTTCTTTTTCTTCTTAACTTTGGGTCAGAAATAATTTCAATTAAAGATTTTGGTAGAATCAAACATTCCCTTCTCTGCTTCCCACAGCATGATGCTGCCACCACTGTGCGATAAGCTCATGTCAATCCTCAGTTTTCCACCAAAATGTTGCCAGAAAGTCTCATTTATCTACAGAAACTACTTTATTTTTGTTGTTTTTTTCCCCTTCAGACTTTAAACAGAATCTTAATTTCCCAGTTCACCGCTTCTAGACGGCTTGTCCATCAATCCTGTGTTGAATAAAACAGGAATTGAGACCCGAGGTTAGCTTCTCTGCTGCTGCTCTGTTATTTTCTTCTTCTTTTATTTAATCTTTTACTTTGAAAGGCAAGTTACAATTACTGTATACAGACCAGCTTCCATCATAATGGACTTCTGAGCAGGAATAACATGAGCCAATCCAGGATGTTTGTATAATAACCCAACATCAGTAACAGAAGGGCGGGGTGGGGGGGTGGGGGGGGGGGGGTCTAGTCTAATTTTTCTTATTTTAGGGGAAAGGAACAATCAAACATTTTGCCATCCTCCTGAGGGTAAAACACAGAACAGCAGAATCTACATGTGAAAGAAATATTTAGTCCCGAGTTTACAGAGTTTAATGATTCCCTTCGACCTTAAACTGAAAAAGCTTCTTCGGGACGTAAATGTCCCGTTATTGATCCAGTAGCTTCAGGCTTTAACCGTTTTCTACTGATTTTCTTTTTGCATCAGCAGCAGTTTTTGTGTCCCAGAGTCCAGTTATCAAACGAAATGTTTCCTAAGTATAATGATTCACATTAACATGGGATTCTTTCAGTAAAGATGTTATTTAGGGGGAAAATATCTGCTTCTAGAAAACTTTAATCACTGAACAGATCCAGAAGTTGTGGAGACGATTCGCCTCGTTTCTTCCACAGAGTCTCCATCTTGTTTCTCTGCTGCCTCCATGTTTTTTTCTGAGCTGCTGTTAGAAAATATCAAAGTGTTTTTCCAACAGAACTGCCTCCATATGTTGGATTTATTTATCTGTTCCCAGACTTCAGTGGAGGATAAAGTTCCTTCTTGTTTCTTATGCAGTCTGGTCACCTTGTTTAGAGGATGGAATTCCATCATGCAGGATGGAAACCAGATTCATGCATGAACCCGCCTTAAACATTAAAAGTCCTGGTTTGGCTGCTTTGGCCTTTGTCACGTATATTTTGATTGAAATAAATGCTAACCCTGCAGATATCTAAAGAAGTCGACCGTCTCCAAACCTTTTCTGCTCTGTTTAAAAAAAAAAGGAAATGATGACCCTACTTCTGCAGCAAGTTTCTTCTCCCTTTTTTTCCATTTTCAATGTTTGCAAAGAAACGAGTGTCAGAAAAAGACATCTACCCACATTTGTTAGAAAATGTTTTTTTTGGTGTAGTACAGAAGATGACATGGAGAGTCATTCATCCTGGTTAATCTGGACCAATCACAGCGCAGGAAGCACACCTCTACGGGGGTCATTTGCTGCGTCCTATAGGTTGGTCAGCTGATTACATCATAGAGCATCTGGTTGATTCAAAGACTCGTCATTAAGCGGCCGACTAATGCGTCCTTCTTTTGCTCGATTTGAACGATGGGTCTGCCGTATCCTCCGTAGACGCGGGTATCGCAGGATTCATTGCGAGTCCCAGCAAGCCGGCCGCTCTGCGCTGAGAGGAAAATGGCGCTGAACAGTGGTTAATATTGGAAGTGCAGTTTAATATAATCAAAATATAAACAAATGAATAAAAAGTATGGGAATAGCTGCATCCTGTCTACCTGGACTGACTGAAAATAAGGAGATGGAAGAGTTTGGCTGTGGATTCAAACAGGTCCAGCCTTCCCCGTTGCCTGGCAACCGTGACATTTGACACACAAAGTAGGCAGAGAATGGAAGGTAATAACATTTTTAAGGGGCTTCAGCAGCCGTACCGTCACCTCAGATATCAGATTTATTCTCTCCAAACTGCAGAGATGCTGGAATCTGTCCTTAAATGTCAGACAGATAAAACCTTTAGATAAACCAAACATTAGCGCCACATATCCGACTCTAAAATCATTAAAACTGCAATTTTCATTTATTCCAGATGGAACCGTCCGCTCCTGCCCTGTAGGGGGCGTCACAGAAGCCTATGGACTAGAACCACCAGGCACTGGAACAGCTTTTTCCCCGCGCTCCTGAACGCCTCCTGACACCAACTATAACGACTGGATTTCTTTTGCCCTTCCTCAACCTTGTTCCTTTAAATCTTCTTGGTTTTTTTCGGGGTTTCTGTCTTAAACTCGACCGTTTCTGCTGGGAAATCCTTTATTTCTCTATTCGGTTGAAACATGCTGATCTGAGCATTGAAACCTTGGTCTGGTGATAATAAAGGTATCAATCTGCAGAATCATAGCAGGTTATAAATCTTTGGATAATGAGATGCTGCCTGCCTGAAAGCTGAATCCTGTGTTTTAGCAACAGAAGCAGCTCTGCTAGCGTCTTTAGCCTCAGATTGGGTTTGAGGAGGAGAGCTGAGTGTTGACACCTTCCCACCTCTTGAACAAGTCGCAGCTCGATTGGTTTCGTGGAGCAAACCGCTGACAGAGGACGGATCATTTTCTCCATTACTCCTCTGGCTCTGTTTTCATACACATTGTTCCTGTTATTTTCATCTTCTGCTTAAGACCTGAGCTTAGGGCCATATTAAACCTGGAGGAGGGATCTCACAGGCAGAGACATGAAGCTCAGCAGTTTTATTACAATATAGAGCACACAGAGTTAAAGCAAGATGCCATTAAAGATAAACAGACAATATAAAAAGAGTTTATATGGTATAAAAAAGCATTAAATCCTGGAATATGTTTCCTTTAGGATATAAAAATATCTGCCCAGTAGAGAGCCGAGGGAAGGCTACACAGCAGCCGACTTGGATTATTGCAGTTGGACTGCAGATGGACTGACCTTAGAAATAAGTGAAAAGTTAGACAGACTAAACAGAAGTTGGGACGAGTTATTTCCCAGTGAGAGAGAAGAATATTGCAGCCTGAAAGACAAGAGATGGATTATTAAAATCAGACCAAAACGAGACGTAAAGAAATGGAGTCTGGATGCAGAGACCCCCCTGCAGGTCTTTCCTTTCTCTCCAACTGTTTCCTGTTTATTTACTCCAGACAGAAAAAATGTGTTAAGCGGAGGAAGTTTTCAGTATTTGCATTTGAAAGGTGCTGTTTTCACATCTTTAACTGGAAGCAATGATGAAGCAATTAGCTTCTGGTCCATCCTCACACTTCAGCTCTATTCATACAAACATCCAGCTCTTTATCCTCCAGAGCCGTTTTATTTATTCACATATCATTAACGTAATATAATGCCATCTATGTCTATTGACTGAACTGATTAGTGAAAAAAAGTTTTTTTTATAACAATAGTTATAAAAACTGGTTCTAAGATCAATGGTTCTATGGTCAGATGCTTTAGTACCTCACTCATGGTGCAGTTTATATCAAAGCCTTCTCTGCTGGCCTCAGAAACACCGACCTACATTTATAACCTGTTTCCTTAATCTTGCAGCGTTTCTATTGGCTGTTTCAAAGTCAAAAGTCAAAAAGCCTTTATTGTCATTATATTCTGCAATGGATACAATGAGATTTGGGACTTCCATATCAGCTACCGTAAAATAAATAAAAATAAAAATGAAAATAAAAAAATATATAAATATATTAAAAGGAAAAGCAAATGTAAACAGTACTGGCACAGATTGTGGGGGGGGGGGGGGGGGGGGATAGTGCAAAACAGGTGTAAAGTGACCGTCAGTGCAGGTCGGAGTTGAGGGCGGCAATGGCTTGGGGGAAGAAACTGTTCTTGAGTCTGTTTCCATTTAATTTATCTGGTCGCTATATTTTCTGACCAATCACACCGAGCTTGGATCAATTAACCCTAACCAGTTCGTTTCCATACACCCGCTTCCGCCACGCTAGCCTCGCCTCGTTCCTCTCCTCGTAGTGGCGAACTGCGGTACTACTGCTCTCTAGAGATAAACAAGCAAACCAACATGGCGGTGCCCGCAACATTCGGGAAGTTTGCGGAGAGTCAGGCGAAGAAGACAGACTTTGGTTAATTAGTTTGAGAGAGTCGGCCTTTGGGAAGTGGATATACATACACACACACACACACACACACATACATACATATATATATATATATATATATATATATATATATGGACATGAAGGGGCCTCACTGATGGCCAAAGTACCAGATGTTGTGATCTTTCTGTCAGATCACCTGATTAGAGTCTGACTAGATGATCTGGTTGAATTGTTTCTATAAAGTGACCTGAGATGACGTGATGTCAACAAGTGCTTTAGAAATAAAATTTGAATAATCATCATCATCATCATGAGGGAAGTCAGAGATGATGTAGTGATTTATGTTGGTCTGTTGATATTTACATACATCCTGCTGCTGCTGGAAACCAGTTACTCTGCTTCCTACTGAAGTGTGATGTTATCACAGCACACAGTGGTCATTGTTATGCTAAGGCTACGGGGGGGGGGGGGGGGGACCAACACTGTCACCCGCCTCTGACCATTATGTACTATTAACACTTTACTGGTTAAAATGGTCCTCCCCTCAGTGGACTGATGGTTAATGGAGCGCAGTAGCAGAGCCCCAGAGGCCCCCAGGCTAGGTCACCTGCTCCCAGAAAAACACGCAGGTGTTCAGATGTCCTGCTTCCTCATTAACCCTTTCCTGCCCGCTGGGTGTAAATATTTCACATGTGACTGAAATCCTTGTTTTCTTTCCAGAAGAGCAAACCTGGACAGAAGGACGACGGTGACAGCATTAGAGTTTAAGGAACGTTACCATCAGCATCTGCAGCTCAGAGTTTAAGGAACGTTACCATTAGCATCTGCAGCGTCGGAGTTTAAGGAACGTTACCATCAGCATCTGCAGCTCAGAGTTTAAGGAACGTTACCATCAGCATCTGCAGCTCAGAGTTTAAGGAACGTTACCATCAGCATCTGCAGCTCAGAGTTTAAGGAACGTTACCATTAGCATCTGCAGCTCAGAGTTTAAGGAACGTTACCATTAGCATCTGCAGCTCAGAGTTTAAGGAACGTTACCATCAGCATCTGCAGCTCAGAGTTTAAGGAACGTTACCATTAGCATCTGCAGCGTCGGAGTTTAAGGAACGTTACCATCAGCATCTGCAGCTCAGAGTTTAAGGAACGTTACCATCAGCATCTGCAGCTCAGAGTTTAAGGAACGTTACCATTAGCATCTGCAGCGTCGGAGTTTAAGGAACGTTACCATCAGCATCTGCAGCTCAGAGTTTAAGGAACGTTACCATCAGCATCTGCAGCTCAGAGTTTAAGGAACGTTACCATCAGCATCTGCAGCTCAGAGTTTAAGGAACTTTACCATCAGCTTCTGCAGCTCAGAGTTTAAGGAACGTTACCATCAGCATCTGCAGCTCAGAGTTTAAGGAACGTTACCATCAGCTTCTGCAGCGTCAGAGTTTAAGGAACGTTACCATTAGCATCTGCAGCTCAGAGTTTAAGGAACGTTACCATCAGCATCTGCAGCTTCAGAGTTTAAGGAACGTTACCATTAGCATCTGCAGCTCAGAGTTTAAGGAACGTTACCATCAGCATCTGCAGCTCAGAGTTTAAGGAACGTTACCATCAGCATCTGCAGCTTCAGAGTTTAAGGAACGTTACCATCAGCTTCTGCAGCTCAGAGTTTAAGGAACGTTACCATCAGCATCTGCAGCTTCAGAGTTTAAGGAACGTTACCATCAGCATCTGCAGCCTCAGAGTTTAAGGAACGTTACCATCAGCTTCTGCAGCTCAGAGTTTAAGGAACGTTACCATCAGCATCTGCAGCTCAGAGTTTAAGGAACGTTACCATCAGCATCTGCAGCTCAGAGTTTAAGGAACGTTACCATCAGCTTCTGCAGCTCAGAGTTTAAGGAACGTTACCATTAGCATCTGCAGCTCAGAGTTTAAGGAACGTTACCATCAGCATCTGCAGCTCAGAGTTTAAGGAACGTTACCATCAGCATCTGCAGCTCAGAGTTTAAGGAACGTTACCATCAGCTTCTGCAACGTCAGAGTTTAAGGAACGTTACCATCAGCTTCTGCAGCTCAGAGTTTAAGGAACGTTACCATCAGCATCTGCAGCTCAGAGTTTAAGGAACGTTACCATCAGCATCTGCAGCTCAGAGTTTAAGGAACGTTACCATCAGCATCTGCAGCGTCGGAGTTTAAAGGAATAGTACACCCAAAACATGATTAGCCTTCATTTTCTACTCACCCCCATGCTGAACAAAACTCTGGAGTACTTTTTTGATATCTCAAATGCATCTGGAGATCTGGGAGGCTTCTTGCTGTCTGCTGACATTCAAATAATGGAGGTCCATGGCGCCCGAGACAGAAAGGTCCATAAAAGTCCACAAAAACGTGTCAATATTCCTCCATACTGCTCGTCCAATGTAATCCAAGTGTCCTGAGTGGGTAGCATCCAGAATTTACTCGAAACGAAGTCATTTAGAATGTTTTTAGAGCATAAACAGTAGTGTATAGGATTTCCTAATAGCGCCCCCATGCGCGCTCACGATTCTACGGAAGCCGGCAGACCAAACCGGAAGAAAGTGCGCATTCAGCGTCTGGTCTGCCGATAATGCAAGCGTAGAAGAAGAAATGTGCTGTTTACCTGTGCAAAGAAAGAAACAACGAAAGAAAAATGTCTGAGGACTTCAGTGTTGAGGAAGAGCATGAGTTCTTTGCCGAGCTGAATGCGCTGGTTTGGTCTGCCGGCTTCCGTAGAATCGTGAGCGCGGATGGGGGCGCTATTAGGAAATCCTATACACTACTGTTTAGGCTCTAAAACGTTCTAAATGACTTCGTTTCGAGTAAATTCTGGATGCTACCCACTCAGGACACTTGGAATACATTGGACGAGCAGTATGGAGGAATATTGACACGTTTTTTGTGGACTTTTATGGACCTTTCTTCCTCGGGCACCATAGACCTCCATTATTTGAATGTCAGCAGACAGCAAGAAGCCTCCCAGATCTCCAGATGCATTTGAGATATCAAAAAAGTACTCCAGAGTTTTGTTCAGCATGGGGGTGAGTAGAAAATGAAGGCTAATCATGTTTTGGGTGTACTATTCCTTTAAGGAACGTTACCATCAGCATCTGCAGCGTCGGAGTTTAAGGAACGTTACCACCAGCATCTGCGGCTCAGAGTTTAAGGAACGTTACCACCAGCAGTATGAATTTTGGTCATTTTTGGACCGATTTTCCAGCGGTGTGAGATTATTTAGGATGAGGCGGAGTTTCAGTTAGGAGTCCTGAAAACAAAGCAACTCTTCCTCTTTTCTGACTTTAGTTCCATAATGGCATTGTGTAGAGAATTATGAAGTATTTGTTCAGTGCAAAATGTCAGTATTAATCTTTCCAACTTCAAAGATAATCTCCTATTGTCTTTATCTTCACTGTGGGGTTGGTTTTTCTCTCCTTTAGAGTCTCTTTCTTTGCTTCTGATGGAGGCATCTTAAATACCTTAAACATCATTTTCACCAAATATTGAGATTATTTTATTTCATTCCCACCATGGAGAATTGTTAAAAAGGAGTAACAGCAATGAGTGGAGCCCTTCTCTGCTCATTAGCCAAGTTTACAGTGTTAAAAAAACTTTCTTTTGGTTAAAAAAGTAAAAAGTTCATAAAAATGTAATCGAGACGTTAAATACAAAAGTTAACAGATGAATTAAAGATACATGTGTTAACTATGTTTTGGGAACAGTCAGTACTGAGAGGCCAGTTGTTGCCATGACAACATAACAATGTTATAAAGACGGCAGGAAATCCCAGGAAGTCAAATCATGTCATTTCTAACACATTTACTGTAATAGTTGAAACAAAGCCTGTCAAACCCGTCAATAATGAACCTCACCTGCAGAATCTATTCTAATCTGACTAAGATTATCAGGGATTGTTTTATTCCTCAGGTTTAAACAAGTTGAATATAAAGTGTAGGAAGTTGGATGAGCATTTTTTTACCTGAAACCAAAGAAGCGAAGCTTAAAGTGAAAAGCCTGATTCACCTTGAACTGACGGGACGTCGACGTTAGTCAGTCAGATCAGTATTTGGCTGTTTAATGGGAACTTACATCAACACATGGTGTTGAATGAACATTTCTAGCCTCAGGCTTCATCTCTTGGCTTGTTGTTTGGGATTTGAACCAGACACCTGAATGAAGTCTGAGATATTTAGGCGGAAGTCCCTGTTTGGCCAACATTTAAATCTGAGCTCAGAGAGGAACATCTGGTTCGATGGGTTGATTGATGGTAACCAAGCTGCTCCTCCAGGACACTCCTCTATTCTAATCAGATTTTATCGTCTAATTGAGTCACTTTCAGTTCCTCAGAACATGGAGCTCCACCTCAGAGAGCAACGCTTTCATCATCCTTTTCTAAATGCATCGGCTGATTGTTCCAAATGCTGTTCAAGTCAAAATAAACTCCACATTCAGATATAATAGCAGGCATTGATGTTATGGCCTTTAGCGCTGCCGTTCAGGGATCGTCTTTCTAAAGTCAGCGTCGCTTCAGGATTGAAAACTTTTCAAAATAAAAAACTAAAGCTGTTTTTATTGGAATCTGTTTTATTCTTCATGGTTTCACTGAATTCTCCATATTTCTGGATCTGTTTCCTGAAGGACCTTAAATGTTTCTGCTGATATGAGTTTAATTTTATTTCTTTGAAAGTTTCCAGGGAAAGTAAAGGTTTGATGCTAAAACTGCAAAATCTCTTGTTTCAGGGATGCAGCCATTGAGTAAATGATTAAAGTTGTGATTTTAAGTGAAATGATTCCTCTAAAAACAGATAAATATATTATAAAAAAACGGTCTCAATAAATTTAAAATCAAACAGTTCTTGCAGACGTCAAACGGATAAAACATAAAAACACGCCATCAAGGCTCAGAGACGCCATTTTGAATCGATGAATTAAAACCTGCTTCAGCGTCTGTAGAATCCGCTGAGCGACTGGTAACTAAATTATTTGGTTAATGATCATTTTAATCATCTAATAAACAGTTTAATCTCTGCTATGTTTACATCAGAGTATAAAGCAAACAGGAGCTGGTTGATTAAAAAGTTCTTTCATGCAGAATATAAACCTGCAGATGGGATTTAAACATGTAGAGAATCAGTATTTAAAAATGTGGAGATTTCTGAACATAAATGTTTTAAGCTTTACTTAGACTGTAGATTTAAACTGGATTTAATGAGTAATTTAATGCGTAATTAATTTAAATTAAATCCCAAATTAATAATTCCCTGAGATCTTCTTCTGCAAACAGACAACAGATCTAAGCAGGTAAGAAAGAAAATGATTTAAAATAAGTAGAAATAACTATAATATTGGATCATTTAAAGTTAATTATATCTTTAAGGTTTGCAGATTATATTATTGTCCTGCTTACAATTAAAGGTACATTTATTCATTGAATTTTAGAGCATTTTTTGCTGTGATATTAGGTTCAGATAGTTTGTGTTTATTTGGAAAGTTTCTCCCTGCAGGCCTGACCTCTGACCTCCGGCTGGATTCTCCTCACAGCCTGAGCAAATGTGAAATGATGATGAAGCCGGTTTTTCCTCGCAGCTTCAGCGCGGACGGTGAATGATGAGGTGTCTGCTTGTTTACCTGCGTTTTGTTTGGTAGCAACCAGGTGAGCTGCGGGTGTGAACCGACTGTCTGTAGATAAGATCATTTCCACCATCATCCGTCTCTCCGCTGACGGCTGTTTGGTTTCCAGGATAATTTTCATCTAAACACATTTTTAATTCACAGTTTTAGGATTTTAAGCATCTAAAATATCTTTAATATTTAAAATAATGTTATTTTAATCACACATATTGGAAAAAACAACCATTTATTTAATAGAAAATCCATCAAATATAAAAGTAGCATTGAGGAGCGGCTGAACCGAGGCGACCCGGTTCAGTTTGATCCGATCTGGAAACAATTACAGGGCAGATATCTGAAGCCAAACAGGAAGAGTTCAAAAGGTTCCATGTCTTAAAACTGGGAAAGAAATTTTGCTTTTATTTGTTTAAAGTTTGTATTAAATTAAATTTTCCTTTTTAAATACTGCCTGGAGACACACTGATAGCAAACAATAGAAAGGCTGATTTCAAACATTTTGGACCTAAAGTTCACGTTAAACTCGACCTGTGGGTCTTAGACCAACAACAAACTGAACTAAACAGGTTTTTATCAAAGGGATTTATTTTATTACTGACAGCTATAAACAAAAACAAAAATGAAAGAATAGAAATGTTAAGGAATGATGAATAAAGAGAAGCCAAAGGTCAAACTGTTCAGAGGGAGGAAAAACAAAGAGTACGCGCCTCAGCATGTTAGAGTTCACCTGGCTGGACAGGTACGGCTGGTTTGGAAAGGTTGGAAAATGAAACCCAGCTTAAGTTGAACTGAATGTCCTTCTTAGAGACGTATAGCTGTTAAATACGCTCCAGCAGACCTGGACTCTGCAGCGCTGAGATGAATCCAAAGTATCTTTGGGTCAAACTTAAGCATGACCTGATCTGAGGCAGCAGCAGATAAATCACTGTGTAACTGCAACAAAGAATGGCCTAGTCAAAGTCCACACATTGACCTGATTGAAGCTGAAGGGCAGATTATTTTAATCAGTCAAATCTTGGTTTGGAAGCGTGAGCCATATGAGGGGTTAATCCTGGAGTCCAGGTAGATGCAGACTCTGCTGATCACTCATTGACACTGGTGTAACTCTTCCTGTGGCCAGCAGGGGGCAGCGGCGGCTCCACAGCTGGAATGAAGCTGTGTGCGTGGAGGTGAAGGTGAGCTCAGCGCCTGCAGTGCCTCCAGGCCCAGTCTGCTCCATGGCACGCCACGGGTTGGAGGGAGGTGAAAAAGCAGCCGCTCGCCGCCTTACTCACTGTCCCAGTGCTCTGCAGCTGCAGGCTGGTCTAGCCAGGCTGGTTTATAGCAGCCGGTTCAAACATGCAGCTGATTCAGGGAACGGTGTGAGTAAAAGTCTGCAGCGCTGTGCAGACGCTCAGCCCTGAACCCGTCCTGTAGATCACACACAATGTCCCGTTTGTTTGCACCAAATCAACACTGCTACAGAACATGGTGTTAACATCTCCACACCTCCATCAGTGTCTGTGTTTTGTCACCACAGACGTGCGACATGGAGCAGCTCAGAGCCGCTGCTGTTTTTCACACCTCTGGATTGAACCAAACAAAGGCTCCTGCATTTGGCTCTAGCTTCTCTACAGTTTGCACTCCGGCGGGTCGGACGCCTCGCCGTCCTCGCCCTGCATCTGTGCAGCAGATGTCTGGGTGTGACTGTCCTTCAGCGGGGCATGTCTTCATGAGGTGAACAGGAATAGAAAATAGGCCCAGCTTAGCTCAGTCTCGCCTGAAACGTTCCTTTAGAAGATGAATGGGAGAAGTTGCACCCTGCCCCTCCTGCACAGGTTTCAGTGTAAACATGTGGCTGAGTGTGCCACTGTGCCCCTGCTATTCATATTCTAATTGCCCCCCCACAGTGTCAGCTGATGGCGCTGCTAAAAGCTCTGTGTCAGGCATCGCTTTGATTAACGACCTCCTAAACAACATCTGAGACCAAACAGCTCTGTGGTTTTCAGCTTTGATGGGACTTTATTAGACAGAAGGAGAAACTCACTGAATGCAGCTGACTGATTATTCTCCATCTTTCCCTAATTTTGAACTTTAGACGCATTTTTAAACAGCCTCTCCAATCCGCATCAGTGATTAAAGTCACCTACAAACTGGACCCAACACTGGGAATTATGCTGGAGGGGAAACTGGTAGCAGCAACAGGTGGGGGAGGGAAACTTTGCATAAGGATTAGCATGATGGAGGATGTGACCACAGGTGGGGAGTAACTAGCATGGTTTAAGCTAACATACACTGAGCAGTAAATAATGGAGCTACTCGTTTAAAAGGTTTTAATGTCAGAAATAAATTGGTAAATTATTTTTTTGTTAGAAATTAACGTCATATTTTATTTATCAAATTCTGTTTTTTTATGCTGAAATTGTTCCTGATTTATTTTAGACAAACGAGAAAAACAGGCAATAAAGTCTAAAAGTCACGATAATAATGATGATTTCTACTTTAACTGTTTGCATCTTCAGAAGAACAGATCAGTTTTATTTTATTTTTCATTCAATTAAAAACATTTCAAACATTCGCTGTTTATGCATAGATGCTGCTTTATGTGTTTTTATTTTATGTTCCTTTATAAAGGTTGTGAATAATGACAGAACTGCTAAAGGATGATAAAGTGTTGATTATAGATCAGCAGGCTGATTATCTATATGTTGTTTTTCTAGCATAAAGCCGCTGCAGTAATGATTCTCCTCTCAGACCCTCAACTGCTGCAGTTAGCGGTAAGATTTACTGTGATCTTCAGATTTCCCACTAATGTTTTCACTTGATCAGACGCTGCGGGCTGCTTTGCTCATTTCCACGTATTCTGTTCTCATGTAGACCTGAGCAGCTCCCAGAGAAGCTCCTCCCCTCTGCCTGGCTCAGTATAAAGCCTGCCCCCCTCACTGAGAGTCAGAGCAAAGTTTAGACAGTGTGGAAGAGGCCAGATGAGACAGCTGCATTTAGAGAGAAGACTACAGGGAGGAGGCGGATTTATTTATTTACACTCAGCGATCATTTTGTGGATTATTTGGATCTTCCTCACCTGGATTTAAAGGATTCTGCGTTTCCACTAAAAGCTATGGTGGCTTACGATGAACTGGGTAGCTTGGTGCCTGTCAAACGGACTCTACAAGTGATAGACTGCCAAAACCAAGCCAGCAAGGAATCCGAGGTAAGATGGAAATTCACAGACTAGCAGCTGCTGCTGCTCCTGTAAATGATTGACTCTTCAGATGAAGTCATATGTGGGAGACTGGGAGTGAATCAGTGTTTGTTTTTATCAGCGGACCAGTATACGGCAGGAGACTTTGACCCATCAACACAAAGAGCTTCTCTTCTTCTGATCTTAGTGTTTTCCCTTAGAGCTGATCCAAGCAGGCCATGGTTAGACTGAGGGTTAGGCTGGGGCACCAGGAGGCTCTATAGCCCTGCATCGGGGCATCAGCCACACTCTCAAACTAAAACTCATCTATGAAATCTAGTCTGCCTTAAGCATAGAAACACATTATCATACAAACGCTCCATCTGAAAGTTTCCCGGATCGCTAACCTGACAAAGCTTCCCTATGGAGGCCAGCTGTTCTCTAATCACTGCAGCACATCTGTCTGGTTGAAGGTAAAGGAAGATCAAAGGGAAACACAGGAACTTTGTGAGGCTGTAATCTTAGACGTTTAAAGAGAGTTTTCTCATGGATGGAGCCTGAAACTCCAGTTAGACTGACAGGAACAGCAACTTTTCTCTGCCTTTGTGTTTGTTTCACTTTACAGCTGATAGACAAAGAGCAGGACTAGTGGCCCTTTGTTATTCTGGGGCCAGAGGGCAGGAAAGGCAAAATGCTCAGCACGCTTTTCCAACATTGACTTTAGTTGCTTTGCTTTTGCAGGGTTTTCCAGCTCTTTGATTCCAACTCCTTGCTGTTGTTGTTGGAACAGAGTCAAGCAGCTCTTTTGCTTCTCTTAGCCTGAGGGCTGGGAGAGGATGGGGGGGTGTCACCTGGCTAAGGTGTAGGATTGTTCTCACGCAAGGCTTGTTGAAGAGCTTGTCTAAACTCGCAGCAATAACCTCGGCTGTCCCCCCATCCCCCCCCCCGCAACATAGTACCGTGCAAGCCGGACACTGTGGGCTGGAGATGGCAGAGCATGAGGACGGGTAGTGAAAAGCACGGCGACCAGCATTCCTGCCATTTCTCCAGACCTCCTTGCTCAACAGACGAGCAGTCAGAAAGTTCTTTGTGCTCATTGGCCCCTTGGCTCCTCACATGATGGAGCCAACAGCTGCTGGAGCTACTTCCTCCCTAGTATCTTTGTGTCTGCATGCAGCACAGCTCCTGGCCTCAGGCCCGGGATCAGCCGCTGGAGTACATTATAAGGATTTATGACTTGACTTGATGTGCTTTGTCTCTAGTAAGTCACAGGATTGCTTGAGTTTCCTGCTTCGGTTAGCCGGGTTGATTAAGTCACACATGAAAGGATGACACAAGAATCCCAGCTGGACTAACCTCCTCATCTGTTTATCTTTTTCAGGAACCCAGCAACAAACGTGTCCGTCCACACGGCAGAGTGACGTCGCTAGCGAGCCTCATCTCTCCGGTTAAAAATGGGGCCGTCCGGCGCTTCGGCCAGACCATTCAGGTTAGCCCTCGTGGCATCTTGCAAGAACATCACCCCTCAGTGAAACTTGGCGGCATTGCTGATGTTATCCCTTTTTCTGCACAGGCCTCTTTCCGGGGTGATGGCAAGTCGTCAGGAACTGGCCAGAAGCCTTGCAAACAGGGACCAGCCCCCACACCACCAAAAAGACGGAACAGCACCTTGTGGTCAGAGACGTTGGACATCCATCGGAAAGGAACTTTTTCCACACAAGAGATCAAGCGCCAGGAGGTGAGATTTAGCTCTGGAGTACAGAAATACAGTAAGGTGACAGGTTGGGCCCAATGCCTGCACCTCCAGACAGGAAGGAATTTACCAGACAAGTCTTACAAGTCCCCGTAGTATTTTCCTGAACTCCAAATCTCAGTCATCAAGGCCTCATTTCCTTGTCTCTGTAAACTCACATAAAGCTGACAAACTAAGATCTGATGCCCAGACATTCCTGCTTGTCCTTCATGTGTCAGAAATGCTGGCCAACCAACTGAAGTATTCAGCTTTGGAACATTTAAAACAGACAGGGTTAGAAAGACAGTCAGAAATCTCAAAGCTAACTGAAATCCTTAGCTTTAACTGCTCTGTAGACTAACGGAAGATGTCTCTTTGTCTCCCTCCTTCTCTCTTCAGGCCATATTTGAGCTGTCTCGTGGAGAACAGGACCTGATTGAGGACCTCCAGCTTGCACGCAAGGTTTGTTCTTTTCAAATGCTTTCAAGCAGAGGGAGTACATCTAAAAGAAAACATATTAAATCAAACTCTGGCAGGCTATCTATGCAGCCCAGCCAGCAGCTATAAAAAGACAGAAATGGTTCCTCTGCTTTGCCTCGTGCAGCAAAGCTGGAGATATTCTTAGTAGCTGCAGTGGTCAGTCTGGCTGGATGCTGAAATTTGACCCTAGTGGTTGTTCTTCTCTTCTGCAGGCATACCATGACCCTATGCTGAAGCTCTCCATCATGTCTGAGGAGGAGCTTACACACATCTTCGGCAACTTGGACGACTACATCCCCCTGCATGAAGACTTGCTGTCTCTGCTCTCCAAAGCCACAGGGTCTGATGGGACTGTCGGCCAAATAGGACAGATCGTCATTAGCTGGGTAAGTGTCCTCTATTGTTCTTTGGAAATGCCTTTCTTCTTGGGATGATGACCATTACTAAAGCATCTCTGCCTCCTCTGCAGCTGCCCAGGCTCAATGCCTACAAGGAATACTGCAGCAACCAGCTGGCAGCCAAGGCATTGCTGGACCAGAAGAAGCAGGATCGGCGGGTCCAGGACTTCCTGCAGCGCTGCCTCGAGTCCCCGTTTAGCCGGAAGCTGGACCTATGGAGCTTCTTGGACATCCCCCGCTCTCGTTTAGTCAAGTACCCCCTGCTTTTGAAAGAGATCCTCAGGCACACTCCAGCAGACCACCCCGATGCAGACAGCCTGGAGGAAGCAGTAAGTTCAGACACTCATATTCCACAGGAAACAGCCTCCTGTGTGAGATCCAGCAGGATTATAACCTGCGGCTCTTTCGTCTTTAGATCACAATCATCCAAGGTGTTCTATCCGACATCAACATGAAGAAGGGGGAGTCTGAGTGCCAGTACTACATTGAGAAGCTGGAGTACCTAGACGACAGGCAGAGGGACCCCCGCATTGAACAGTGCAAGAGTCTCCTGTGCCATGGGGAGCTGCGCAACAAGAGCGGCACGGTGAGCTAAACAGCCGGCTTTCATTCTCCTTTATTCTCTGGAAAACATGAATCAGGCACTAAACTAGATTTAATTACAGAAACTACACGTGTTCCTGTTCACGGAGATCCTGGTCCTTACCCGACCCGTCACCAGGAACGAGCGACAGTGCTTCCAAGTTTATCGGCAGCCAATCCCGGTGCAGGATCTGGTGTTGGAGGACCTGCAGGATGGAGATGTCAGAATGGGCGGTTCCTTTAGAGGAGCCTTCAGTAACTCAGAGAAAGGTAAGGATTGAGTCAGAACAGTTCCAGAGCCTGATTGGTGTACGTTCAAGTTCATCTCTAATTCTCCATGTCTGCTTTCTCCGCAGCCAAGAACATTTTCCGTGTCCGCTCTCAGGACCCCAACCACTCGCAGTCCCACACGCTTCAGGTCAACGATGTCTTCCACAAGCAGCAGTGGCTCAACTGCCTTCGTAGCGCCATCTCCGTCCACCAGCCGCTCGGCGAGCCCCCCTCTCAGAGTCCACACATGAGCGATGTCCGCTCCAAGCGTCGTATGTCCTCTGCCTCTGCCATCATCCACCTGGAGGAAGTCGATGAGAACTGCCCACAGCAGACCTCTCACTCTGCCCCCTGCTCGCCGTGCGGCAGCACCTCAAGCTCCACGGCAGCCTCGCTCTCCTCCTCCTCCTCCTCAGTAGCTTCATCTCTGTCCTTCTCTACTTCCTCACTCAAAAGCAAAAAGGATAAGAGGTCTCTGTGTTCCTTAGGGAAGAGGAAGGAAACTATGGTTTGAACTGAGCAGGAGGAAATGGACTCATCAGCGGACACTTTCTGTATATAAACCCGAACAAAGGCGCATGGAACTTTATTTATGTGTGTCTATGTGTGTTTTTATTATTCCAGCAGTGTTCTGTGTTACTGTCCTCTTCGGCAGCTATGTACAAGTGCATCCCAAACAAAAAGGGAAGCATGTGGAGAAACCAGCCCAGACGTCACACATCAATCTGTGTGATTCTGTGAAGAATGAGCTTGTTATCCTGTTTACTATTAATTTGATATTTAAACCATACTTTAGACCTATTTGGGGCTAATTAACGTTTTACATTTTTATATTCTAAGGTGTCATTTTTGTAGGCATTGTGAAGCAGCACTGTTTTAGCATTATTTTTTTACTTGTTAAGGATGAAGATGCATCACACGAAGCTAGAGACGAATCCAGGCTCAAACTTTATATGAATACATTCCTGAAAACCACGGATTTTAAATCCTGTTCAATTTACAGATGGAAGCATTAGTTTAAACCCAGAGCCGATCTAAGGTTCTCACAAAGAACAACAGCAACAATAATCCAAGTTAAAATCCAATCATATGAGAAGAAATGATGAGTTTTGTTCTAAAACAAAATTTTGAACTGAGCCATGTTGGTTTTTTTTAGCTGACTTTTTCAAATAAAACACTTTTCAGTGCAGCACCTTTGGTTGTGGACGCTGCCTGCAGCATCATGCAGGCATCTGTCCTTCAGGAGAACAGTGGGATTTGGAAAAGAGTTGAATGGAGTTTAAAAATGGAGTCAGATGGTGATGAGAATGAAGACATGATGGGTGAAGTTTAGCATTAAAGACGTGAAACCTCTGCCTGCCAGGCGACGGTTAGATGATAGACATCAAAAGCTTAAAGAAAGTACAGATGATGGAGAAAGGATGTAGGGGAAGGTTCAGGATGGAAGGTTTATGAAAGTTGGGAAAAAAGGATTCTTAGGATGTGGATATGGAAACCAAAGAGGAAGAGGCAAAATGTTTGCCATGAGTTTTTATGTAATTAAAAGAACAATAAAGATCTGTGTAAGATTTGAAAGTGAACTCTGGATTTAATGTTTTTATTTTTATTCTGGCTCCAAATATTTCAACACATGACTTTTCTGATGTCTTTTATTCAAAAATGTTTTAACGATATAAAGTTATGCTTATGGTACTAATGCTTAAACCTCACAAACCACATCAAACAGATTTTGGTAGTGTCTATATTACCACCTATATATTCTTCTTTTGCACTGCAAAAAATAAATCATAATATTATGAGAATAAATCATAACATTAAGTCATAAAATTAGGAAAAGTTCAAAGTTACTTCCAAAATTAAATATAAGTATTAAAATTTATGGTCGTTAGAAACTTACTTACATCGGCGTTCTGATGATGGCCGCCCATTAGCTCATCTTCCACTGATGCGACTGCAAACACTAACCTTGAACTCACTGCAGCCATCTTTCCATCTTCTTCTTCTACTGTTTCTAAATAATTTCCTCCTCTTTTTGAGAGTAAAGGATTATAAAGCGTTTTTTACCTTAGGAACTGTTATATTCCCAAAATGTAGTTTTACTGTGTGACTGTCTGAAAGTAAAATAAAACCACTCTCGATTGTTTACGTAGCTTCAGAGAAACGTCTTACGTCATTGATCTCACTGGAGAAAATTCCCTCTCCATTTAGCCCCTCCCCTTAGGGAGCAGTGGGCTGCCATTGTGTGGCGGCTGGGGAGCAGTGTGGGGTTAAGGGTCTTGCTCAGGGACCCAGAGTGGCAGTCTGTGGGGATCGAACCAGGTACCTGATATGCAACCCCCCCACCGCCATCCCCCACCACCACCTCAGATCATCAGATCACCTTTCTGATCACCACAGGCTCCCCTCAGGGCTGCGTCCTCAGCTCCCTGCCGTTCACCCTGATGACACACCCCAGGTTCACCACCGATCATATGGGGAAGTTTGCAGACGACACCACGGTGGTGGGCCTCATGAGAGACGACAACGGCCTGGACTACAGAGAGGAGGTGGAGCAGCTGGTGGAGCAGAGATAACAGCCTGATCCTGAAGGTGGAGAAGACCAAGGAGATCATGGTGGACTTCAGGAAGAAGCGGCCTCACCACGCTCCACTGCTCATCAACAGCTCAGCTGTAGAGGTGGTCATTCATCACAGACACCCTCACCTGGACTGGAAACACCACCTCACTGGTCCAAAGGGCCCAGAACCGCTTGGACTTCCTGCCCCCCCAAACCTCCCCACCTTCTCCAGAAGCACCATAGAGAGCGTTCTGAGCAGCTGTCTCACTGTGTGGTGTGGAGGCTGCAGCGCCTCAGACTGGAAGAAGGTGAGAACAGCAGAGAGGATCATGGGGGCTCCTCTTCCCTCCATTAAAGACTTTCCTGTTGGGTCCACAGGATTGTGTGCTGAGCTACGTTGGGTTTTTCTGACCTTTTCCTCCTCAGAGACTCCAGCCCAGAAAAGCCCCCAGCTGGTTCCAATTGGATGCAATCAGGGAGCAGTATTTAGAGGAGTGGATTCACTGGGACTGACACCAATCAGTTAAAATTCCACCTAGTGGTAACCTACCTGCTAGCTCCATCTAAACTGAACATTGTTGCTAAAGACACAAGCTTACCTTCTTGTCCTCCTTCTCTCCTAGCAGCCTTGCAGTCTCCAAGCCGGTTCTCCACTCAGTCCTCCTGGATCACCTGCCTGTCCACCCTCTGGAGCTCTCAAGCCATAAACCACATCTCAGCCAAACTCAATCCCTGTAGGCTCATCCAACCTCCTCCCCATCTGCTCCTCTCTCCAAGGAACTGTAAGAAATCAGGATCTTCTCTTAAACAATCAGTTCCTCCTGCCAACGATCTAACTGATCTCTCTTCCCGCTGGTTGCTGCTCCTCTGCGTAATCTGTGTACTCTGGCTGCTGCTGGTTGCTGCTCCTCTGCGTAATCTGTGTACTCTGGCTGCTGCTGGTTGCTGCTCCTCTGCGTAATCTGGCTGCTGCTGGTTGCTGCTCCTCTGCGTAATCTGTGTACTCTGGCTGCTGCTGGTTGCTGCTCCTCTGCGTAATCTGGCTGCTGCTGGTTGCTGCTCCTCTGCGTAATCTGTGTACTCTGGCTGCTGCTGGTTGCTGCTCCTCTGCGTAATCTGGCTGCTGCTGGTTGCTGCTCCTCTGCGTAATCTGCATACTGTGGCTGC